>NW_009647572.1:2970217-3007893 GCF_000708025.1 Charadrius vociferus | reverse complement strand
GGGAGCCTGGGGGACGCTGGCTGATCCCGGTCACTGTTCCAGACCTGGTCCTCGTCCTGGACCCGGTCCTGGTCCCACTCCCGGTCTCAGTCTGCTCCACCACCAACCTGACCTTTATCTCCCGTAACCCCATCCAAGCGATAACGACCCCTGGTAGTCACAATGGGCGAATCTAGTCGTGATGGTTCCAGCCGGCTCAACGTGGTTTCAGGTAGACGGGTAAGGACTCAGTAGCCAAGGGCTAACTTGAGCCATGAGCCCACCTAACCACAACGCTGGTTCTGTGGTCAGTACACAAATGTGACTGTAGGTCAATCATCTCACCCCCGTAAGTAGTGAACAGTCCCAGAGCCCTTTGAGCTCTTCTGCCTGGCGGTGGGCTGCACACCAGGATCTCCCCTTGGGCAGGGACACCGCTCAAGGTTACTCCTCAAGATTCGGAGATTCCTTGCCAGAACAGATCCTCCATAAGTGACTAATAAGATGCTAAACTTTCAAATCTTAGCTAAGTGACATAAAGGATTGATTGTGCATCTATAATCCTTTAGATGTAAACCGCTGACCAAGTCTGGGACTAGGATTGGGTCCAGCCACACCTGGACTCCTCTCTGAGAAGGCGAGGGGGTCCTCTCTGGAGCTCGTGACCCAACGGGAAGGTCTCCCCGACAGCTCTGTCTGACCCTGTCCTCTATGCAGTAAATAACCAAGTGTGCCTTTGCCATTGAATCTTGTTAAAATACCGTCATGTTTACTATCAAACTTTGTTAAATCCCTGTTTTATACCAGTAAATGTATCGCTGCTTCTCTCTACAGGTGAAGCACATCACTCCACCCATGACAGGAACGCCCTGGAGAAGCTGCTTGCCTCTGCCGGGGTCAGCCTGGTCTCACTGCCTGCTCAGATCTCTGGAAAATGCCTCTCTGGGACGAAATGGAGAGAAGAAATGTCCCAGGCAGAGGGAGTGACCAGTCTTGACAAACCAGAAGTCTGCAGGCTCAGCTCACGGGCTCACATCTTTCCTTGTCTTTGTTGAGGGCAAAACTGAGGCTAAACTCCCTTGAAAATGATGCTTTTTTTCCCCATACTCAAGTTTTCGGTTGTGGTGTCTTCAACTTCCTTATGTAGAAGCTTCACAAGTGCCTCTTCACAAGGACGTTCCCTCACGTTCATTAGGCATCCAGGGTTACGCAGGCGTCCTTTCGCCTTGTGGAGACAATCTGAGCGTCCAACTCTTGTACTCCAGCACCACTCCCTCCTCCGGCCATGGCACACCGGCCACTGCACGGCACTGTGGCACGGGGAGCAGGAGAAGCTTGGTGAAACCAGGCCTGAAGGATTCGTTTGTGGTCTCTAGCAAAGAGAGGGTTCTCTTGGCTCACCACATCGCGCTGTTGGAGAACAAGAAGTAGGTCTGGGAAGCTGCTGTTATGGTTTGAGAAACCCAAAACAATTTATTGTCGTTTAGACAATCATTCTATCACCCAATGAGCCCTCCCCACCTGGGAAAGGGAATGGGGAAAAACAAGGAAACCCAGGAGCTGAAGTATAAACAGATTTAATAGAGTAAGATTAGATGATTAACATTAATAATACTAAAGAACTGCTATTGATCCCGATAGCAATATAAAATATACAAGGATTATACTCAGCCAATTGTATCCGTAGGAAGCTGTGCACTCCCAGCAGTGGACAGTAAATGTTGGACACTGTGAGCGCTACGGCTTCGGGAGGAAGGGAAGGCATTGGGGGTCTGGCAGTGAGACACGAAGTTCTCAAGATGGCAGCCATCAAGGGAGGGAGCCAACTTCGCAGCAAACTTTCTAATTTATAGTGAATGTGATGTTGATGGTATGAAATAATCCTGTTGGCCAGCTTGGGTCAAGTGCCCGGGTCTCGCTCCTCCTCATCCCTGCACCCTGTGAGCTGGAAAACACCGAGACCTTGAAACCCACACACCATAGCTGGCTACAAAGTAAATATTTTCACAAATTCAGACACTAGAGTCTCCTAAAAGTGCAGTCTTCCCAAGTATTAGCAGAGAAATTAGTCCTGTGTGGCTCAAACCAGGACAGCTGTGCACCAGGGAGAAGAAATCATAGGTGTGTGTCCTGCCAGATGGGGGGTGTTGGGGGGGTCTCAGCGGAACCCACTGCAGTATCACATCCCCTCTCTCCAGCCCAATCTGCTGAGCAAAGGCCCAACAGCCCAACCCACCCTTGCCAAGGTAAGTGTTATAAAGTTACCAGTCAGTGCTTCTCCCTCAGCTCTTGACATTGGTTTAGAAAAAGAAAAAAAAAAAAGTCAAATTTGAAATAATTCCACTTGCTTTTTCACCCTGACGGTGCATTTTGCTCATGTTTTCTCTACAGACTGGACCTTTTTTTTCTCTTTTTTAAAATAAGTGTTGACATTCCCACTTACTCGCATGAATTCAGGAGCCTGCGTTTTTAAGAAAAATGCCAATATGATTTACAATAGAGCTTAAAAAAAATAATTCTATCGTAGATTCTGGGGCCTGAGGGTGCATGTCGTACGTGAATGCCCATAAAACCTGAGCCATAGCTTACTGCTGCTCTTGGCTGCCTTTAAAAGAAGGGGGAAAGCAGAATGCCAGCTGGCAACTCACATAGCTGGAAGATCAGTAATGACAAAATTGTGGTGCCAAAATTCTTCGTCAGCTCCTTCTCAAAAGAAAAGTAGAAGTGAGGAAAAAAGGTGGCCCTCAGAAATACTGGATACTCAGCCATGCTTGCGGTGCAGATACCGGGGTGATTACTAAGAGAGACAAGCAGGGAAATTGGGACTGAGAAAAGAAATAGAATCCAAGAGAAGTAAGGAATTAGGGAGGATGAGAAGCAACGATGGGAATTCGGGGCCAGTGATGGCAGGGTGATGGTGGGAGAGTCAGAGATGAAATGGGGGAGGATTTGTAAAAAGGACTCTCTAGAAAGAATTTGCTTAATGAGATAAGGGAAATTTGTTAGTGAGATCCACGTGCTGGCGTGCATCACAGAAAGAACCAGCGCCAAAAGTGCCACTCAAAGTCTCAGCTGGGCTTTCTGCCCCTCTCTTCTCCGTTCCTCCCTGCTTTCTGCCGCAAGGGACGAACCCGCTGTTCTGCCAGCTTTCCTGAATTTGTGTTTGCATTCCAAACCTGGATTATTGTTCTCATTGCCTGCAGACCCACATCATGAATTCGCTCGCAGTCCCGTTTCACAACCCCTGACGGATACTATCAAGTCCATATGGCAGGGAATAAGTAAAATAGCAATACAAGAGTCGGAGTGGAGAGCTACAATGGAGTATTTACTGGCAGTGAGCACAAAAGCGAAGACCAGTCAGTCCCTACTGAGGTGTGACACTTGCCTTTTGCACCAGAGAGCGTTCCCGTCAGGGGAAATGAGGTCTGAAGGGTGTTATAGAGGGGCCACGAATGAACGTGGCAGCTGAGCAGCGATAACGCTTGCATGCTTCAGAAGAAGAAAGTATATTCTTAGTTGAGAAAAGAAGAAATCAGGAGTGCTAAAGAGAGGTGTCATAGGGAGAAAAAAAAAATTTTTTGGATTATCAATCATACTGTTTCCCAAGTAGGGATTTACAGGATTCTCTTCATTCAGTGCTGTCCAATGATGCCTAAATAATTAATGAGTGAGAATGTACCCTCAGCACTCTAAAAATATAACTGAGGCAAGGTCAGAGAGAAAGTTAGTATCTTTTGTTAAGGTATCTGATGCTACTGGAGAGAGAAAAACCAGATAAACTTACACACACACACGCCTTTTTGCACCCTGCAAAATCTCTCCATTTCATCTAACTATCACTTGGTCTGATAAAAGCTAAAATGCTGCTCACTAGAAACTCGGCCTTGTGAATAACGAAGATAAGCAAAAGTGACTGAAATGTCACACCTAGGCTGTATGACTGAGAAAAAACACAATCGGACAGTATGCAATTAGCTAATTCAGCTTTTATAATTCTTTAAAGAGAAATAATTATGTATCTTTATTACTCACCATAAACAGTTAATGAACAATACATAACATTTTATGCTGTAATGTTTGCTAGTCTTTAATAAAATTAAAACATGAAGAGGTGCAATTAGACGCAAGGTTCTCTCCATTTATTACCAATTTTAAATCTTGAAATCCTTTTCTTGACCAGAATTTAGTTACTTAGCCATGGTAACTTTCGTATCTTTAGGATTCAGTTCTATTTACTATGCCCAGAAAATAGCTGAAATCCAGAAAAGAGCCATCTTTGTGAACTACAGATTTTAAATAAGTAGTTAGGACAACTGATTTTTTTAAAAGAATTAGCATCTTATACTTCTGCAAGTGTGTTCAGGGGTCAGAAGAGCAGTTAGTGTATGCCAGAAAATGAAACCAAAATTCTAACAACTCATTAGATGAAGAGATAAATCAGATCAACTGAAAAAAAAAATTATCCACAGTTATGGAAGGGGATTATCTGATGCAACAGAGAGAACAAAGAGAGAAATCAATTTCCACTCCAACTTTGTGATAATTAAAAAACCCAGTCCTAATCAGATGCATTTGTATCACTCCTCCTGGTTTTGTTCTTTGAGGAAGTTAAGCCATTAGTTAAGTTGGCAAAGCAATAAGAGCTTGCGCTGACAGATTTGTGTCAATGCTGCCTCCTGTGCAGACCAGTTAAGGGGTTTTCAAAGGCAAAGGCATTTTCTTTGATGTTCTCGTGCCCCTTCGTACAACCTGCAGTGTCAACACTTCGCTATGATAGATGGCAAGGTTGGGTGAGCGGGGGGAAACTGCTTTACTACCACGTGTTGTGCGTATGGTATCATCAGACTTCTTGGTGCAATACCCCTTTTCTGTGGCTGACAGACATCGTTTTTCTTTCCTTCCAATTCATTTTGAAGACGAGGTTTTAGTTTGTTACACCCGCCTTCTACTCTTCTTGTATCAACTCTTCAAATTGCCCTACGTCAGCCCCCAATGTTAAAACTGTTAATAAAAATTCTCAAAATAAATTTATACTGATGAACAAAATATTATTGCCTTCCCCCATTTCTTCCCCTTATGGCTCTCATTGTAATGTGCATTTAACCTCTTTAGACTATAAGCAGGAGCTTACAATATTTTGCAATTACTCTTGGTATCAGCAATATACACACCCGAGGACAATAGTACACAAAATTAAATAAGCTGCAGTGTAAGCGGTTTGGGAAGTGGTGTGATACCTTGCAAAATTCCTAATTTCTTCTAAGTTGAATCAATTATTTCTTCATCAATAGTACAATTTACTTCAAAATTTATTTAATGGATCCTCTGGGAACAATTATTAAACAGCAGAGTGTCAAAATAGTTCTATCGTTCCTCTTAAAAAAGTTCAACTTCTGTGTACTAAATAAATAAACCTGTGCATCTATATATGCACTATGCATTTATATATGTAGTCTTGCACAATTTTTAGTGCTTTATTACATTAAAAAAGCAGGAAGAATATCTAGAAGCAAAGAATTTTCTATTTATATCTTTTTCTGTATTTGTGTGTCAAAACCTTTTTCTTCTTTTTTTTTTTTTTTCTGTAAAGATTTCTAAATATGGAACTCCACAACGTCAGTCCAAAGGGGATTCTCAGTGTTGGGCTTTTGTTTCTTTGCCTCATCTAAAATTCTCCAAGGACCATATCTGGCACAGGCATTTGTGTATAAAGTATTCCTGGAAAGAGTCAAAGCAAACTTATCTGCTTATGCAAATATGTACCATGTACAAAAATACAGAAATAAGGCAAGCAGGCCTGGCTGTTTGTTTGTTTATATATAACTATACTCAAGTTTGAAAGTCCTTATCTTGTCCTGTTTTTCCTATCTTGTCCTTGTCCTGCTCTTGTTTGCTACAGCATCAAGTGCTCGGAGTCCTCTGACACCCAGATTCAGCATCTTTTAAGTTTCTACAATACAACATCATTTTTTTCTTGTAATAGGATACATATTTACTAACAATAATCATACACAATAGCAACTTTGCATTATGGCTTGAAAGCTTAAGTTTTTAAGATGAAGGACATCAACTAATCTGAAATTAATCCTGTAAGGTATTTTCTACCTTTTCCACTTTACAGTAACAGTGCAGACTCTACGCAGTGAATTTAATGCTACTTGTAATAAGTATGCTCATCCTAGTCACTTTTTGAAAGACTCGTATAAGGAATGCATTAGCTCATGAGATCCTCAGACCACAGACTGAAAGCTACTGCCTTTTTTAGTTCATTTTTTCATGTTTGAGTTAAAATTTTATACATTTTATGTATTTATTATTTCCAAGTGCAAAAAGCCTGCACGGCTGGGAGAGTGAAACTGCATGTAGCAAACAGCTAAAATGAAAAACCCCAAATGTTAGATGACAACTGCCAGCTGCTCTTACAAGAGGAAACAGAGGGTTTGGAGAGCTGGCAGGGACTCGGAGAGCCATTCAGCAACGCAAGCCAGATGATACACTGGAGGCAGTGGGCCAGGTAGCCAGTTGCCCCTGTTTTGAAACAGCAGCATAGCCTGGAATGGAAAAGATGACAGACGGTCGGTCATTCAGTACAGAGAGGCTTTGGAAAGCAGTCAGTCAGTCAAACCAAGTGAAGAGTTGATTTACTTTTTCAATTTCTAGCAAGCCCACTTGCTGTTTTACCTTTTCCTTTTGTTTATCTGTACCCTGCTGTTGCTCCCTGGTCCTCTTCAAGTAGAGTTAAACATTGTAAACCAATGTAGAGACATGTCAAGGACAGAGAAAGGAAGTCCTAACATTGATCTTTCCACATCCTTTTCTCTAGGGGTTGCTTTATTTCCATAATTACTAATTCAAAAACTCTATTACAGCAGTCAAAAGTAGTAGCTGTTTAAAACATTTAGTGCTTGAATTATCAGGAAGATGAGGCAAGACATGAATACTTTCTTTTGTACTGACTGCCCCTTTAAAAACTGAATAGAACAACCCAAGAAAAGACAAAAGCCCACGGTACATAACAGGCTGAGGTACCAAGTATCCTTATACTCGGTCAATAGTCTTAATCATGTCTGAAGTTCACAGAAGTAATTATGGTGAGCTGTCAGCTTACCTTGTACAGTCCTGTGCCACTCCCTGGTGCGCAGACATTATACGGATTTATCTGATCTGTCATTAGAATTGTGTTCTCAAACTATTCCACTGCCCAAGTGGCAGCAGAGTCAGCGAGTAGTTGGGATATTGCGTTGCACAGATCTTAGAGCCTGAAACATCTACGGTATCTTCTAGCACTGCTGGCTCATGATTGCACTACTAAAGGAAGTGCAATGAAGGAAGGATTACTCAGCCTTCCATCACCCATCCTTCATCTGCAACTTTAGAAAGATTTTTTTTTTTCCTCTTTTATTTTCTTTCAGGTCAAGAAAGGGTAAAATAAAATTGGACGCTGTCCTAAGCTATCTCCAGGCACCAGGCACATAGTGGAATGCTGTGATCTCCCATGGCTGCCAAAACATTTGTGTGGAATTTAAGAAATTTGTTTTGATCTTCAGACCCATAATTGTGTAGCAGACTTACCAAGCAGTCAACAGAGGAAAGAAATGAATAGAAGGGTGATAGAAGGGCTTTACAGCTTGCTCTCCTCTCTTGAATTCCTTCTGTTCTTCTAAAATAGATGAGTAAGTAGACTAAATTAGATTCCCTTAATTAGTGACAATAACCCCATTCTGGTCTCTGATGCCAATTTAGTCTTGTACAAGTCAGTGTTTCTGCTAGTACCAAGCTCAGTAGTTGTGTCAACAGCTTGCTACCACTTGCTGCTTGCACTTCGGGATCTATGCCCAGCACTAACAGGGTGGCATTAAAAGCATTCCGCACCTGAGGATCTATCAGCCTCGCACATTGCCTCCTTGGAATAAGGAGGAGTTCACGTACTCATGGCCAACACTTCAGTCACCTGCTTACACAACTGGGAAACTCCGACCGCCTTTGCAAGAGAACCAGCTTCTTTGAAGAATGCCTTGGAGGATTTTAGCCTCACGCTGCAAAGTAACACAAAGGACAAACCATTCAGAGAGAATTGAACACTGGAACTGTATGTAACTTGAGACAACCCACACGGACCATTTTTTTTAGAACCTGCTTTGGTAACAAAAAGGGTAGTTCTATATACAATGAGATGAAGCCATCTTCTTAAGCTTCTTACCTCAGTTGTTACTTTAATTTGCAAACGTGGAAACTTGCATGGATGCAAGTTTCTTGCCTCAGAAGCAGTACTCTCAGGAGTATCTCAACTTCCAGCATAGCCAAAAGGGGTAATGAATCACCTGTGTCCATAAATTAGCAGAGGCCTTTTGGCATTTTGAGATCAAATTCTGTAAGTCTGCTGTTTGTTTATCCCCAAACTGCCCACTTACATTTCTTGCACTTTTTCCTAGCCCGTACAAATAACACATTCAGAGAATGGTTCTGAACAATTTAATTATTTTATTTACCATTTCATTTATCATAACACACCCTAAGCATCACCACTGCCAGTCAAGATTGAATATAGTACACCAACAACAGTTTTCACCAAAAATACTTTCTTGTCAGATTCTTCACAGGCAAGAAGTATTAATTTATTCCTGGAGAAGGCATTCCAATACGTTTCACTATTCTGGGCTTCAAACACATCTATTTATGCTCATTTGAAATCAACTATATGTTTATCAAACAATGTGAAATAACCAGAGAGTTGTTAATTTTAAAACAATTCCATTATCATTAATTGTGTGGCATTTATTCTGGAAAAAAAAAAAATCTTCTCACTGTGGTTAAATTGTTTAATAATGTCTTTGAATTGAAGTCAGGAAGAGGTCAGTTTAAGGCAGTGCTCTAATGGGTTACTATACACTTGGCTAAATGCAATGTATTGTCATCTTTATTTAAAGGACTGCTTAACTGGAATTGAACATAATTTACCAGACAGAAAATTTGTAGCATCTCATGATGCAAACTGTATTTTCTGACTGCTACAAAGAGACCTTTTAAGTGTTGGCCAATATACTGGTTATGGGGTTTTTTTAGAGTACCTTTAAAATTTTTATAACAAAATTGTATATATTAAAAAATTACAACCACACACAATTTTTTGTTCACGGTGATGTTTATTTTTGTCTTCAATGTTTGTAGGGAATACGATTTCACTACAAAAGTGTCTCAGAGAAACTCCATTCAAAGTCCAGGCTTAAGAATGAAGGGAAAATATACTTTCAGCTGTACCAGTCCTGAGCAAAGTTTAAAAAAAAAAATTAAAAAAAAAATCCTCTAGAGATAGGAAGCAGCACCAATAAAACCAGAGGGCCTCTTACTGCTATTTGCTTATGCTTTCTTTTCTGCTTGAGAATTGGTAAAAACTTAGGTAGGAAGAATTACTTTATTAGAATGTGGACCTAAGATTCACAGTCCCAATCTCTCCCCAAATACCATGCATTCTTTTACAGCCATAGTTCAGGGCCTCAGTTTTACTTTCCATTAAGTAGTCAGGACTGCTAACAGCAAGACTGTTGCCCCCACGTGTAATATTTTCTCTTACTTAAATTGGTAAATAAATATTTATTTAATATACTTCTTTTAATAAATATTTATTTCCTATCAATATCAAGTTCCTGAAAAGTTACATTGTTCTTAGAAGTATACTACTCACAGCAGTTATAAAACTTCTGATAACATCAGGTCTCAAAATAATTCAAGTGGCTTACATTCTGTCTCTTGCTCTTTCAGTGAAAGGATTTCAAAAGCCATTGGTAACACTCAGTACTTAATAGTTGGTTTATCCAGGACATTCATTCAATCTGACAAAGTAAATACTTCTAAGAGTCAGAACAGAAAAGGCACTTACTCATTTTGGGGAAGACACCTGGCAGGTAAGATTTTTATTTTCAAAATAACAAGCCCTTTTTCTGACAATAAAATCCTTAAAAACTACTGTTGGAGAAACACAAACCATGTGAATAAAACCAACTTATGTACCCCTTCCCAAGAAAGGTAATACTGTCCTTGATGGAGAAACTGGGAAGTGTGAAAGCATCCAGAAATACTCAGAAGTTTTATTCACTTCTGTGATATTCCAGTAGGCTATCACAGCTGACTAGAAGAAAAAAATCTCCTCCAAAGAATGTATGTTTTATAAACTGAAAGCCTCAGAGATTTCTGTACTGTTTCTTATTAGGTACTTGTATCAGCAATAAAATATGAGATTCTAGTGTGTTATAACCAGAAACATCACCTTGGTTACAACTGATAACCTGTGACTCCATCCAGAGGAGTAAATCTTTTATCCAGCTTCCTTTCAATTGAACCATTGCCTCAGTGATGCTCTGTATAAGGCACTTAGTAAATTTTGAGAGCATCTGATGGTGCTGTTGGTAGTTTTGATTTGTCTGTGAGGATGCTCTACCAACGCTTCAAGGTTAACGGGCTAAAGTGTGGAATAATCACTGAGAACAGCCATACAAACTACTGGCCACAAAACTCTTCAGAAGCCACATCCGTTCTAGTCTGGGATCTTATTACCATTTCAATATAAAGTTATCCTTTTTCTAGTAGTCCAGGAATCAAACTCTTTAAAATTGGGTAGTGTCTAAGTGTACAAGAGGAATCTGTTTTGTTCCTGACTAGCTCTTTAATCAAAACTACTGCCCTTTCAATAAATGACCTGTACCCAAGAGAGTATGGTATTTACTATGGTATTTACTATGAAATTCACAAAAAGCTATATCTATCTTTAGGCCAAAAGTCACTGAACCAAGAGGTATCAAGAATTATGAAGCAACACACACCTATAAGTGTGGGATGCTGCCTACTTCCAATACAGCACACAGAGAAAGGAACACTAAACACATGAAGAAGCCATTATATAGTGGCTTTTCTAGGTATTATTCAGAAAATATATTTTCTTTGTTCTCCCCCCCCCCTTATCCTCTTTTTGTTGGACAGAGGGTTTTTGAAGGTGTTTGACATTTTAGAAACAGAAACTACTCAGAAATTCTGTAGGAAAGCTGAGAATGCGCTCAGTATCCGTGCATGCTACTCAGATCTCCTTCTCCAGCTGGCACCAAAAGCATTTTCTTGCACCTTTCAAAAAGCCTCCAGGTACGCAAGTTACTTGGCAACATTACGCCTCCATAAGTTGGAAAGCATTTTGCTTATTTTTTCCATGTTTGGAAGCCTCCCAGCAATAGAATCAGACCATTTGCAGAAATGCAGACATGAAGACCAGTAATTGGCATCCCAGAATGCCAGCTACCTCAGCCAGAATGCTTGAATGGTACAGCACTGGGGGAAATAAGTTTGCTCAGCAAGAATCCGTTCAGCAAGTCAATTATATAAAACAAGGCCAACGGTGACAAAATTGATAGCTGACCTCTAAGCTCCACAAACCACTGTTGGTCTTACAGAAACCAAGATATAGTTGAAGAACTGGGAATAGTTGTCAAATTCCCCACTTAAAAATAATAAATTATTTCAAACTCGCTGCATTCACTTATACAATAGATGTAATGTTAAAAAAAAAAAAAGAGAGAAGAAGGAATCATAATGTGTTTCCTTCAGAAGTGGGAGTAGTGGTACTCAACAAATACATGTAATCTTAAGAGGTTTCCCTTGCTGAGATTAATTCATAGCTGAAGGCGGTTACAGTAAGAGATCAGTCAGATGGCAGATTTCCTTGCTCAGAGATCTGTGCAGTCAGAACTGCGCTTGGCATTGAAGCATGTTGATTTATTCTGTGCAAAGAAGGATCAGCTTGAAATAGTTTATTCATGGATGGTACTTATATATTAGATGCATATAAACGGCAAATTAGATTTCTGTATTCCCAAAGTGGGTATTCAGAAAGTAGAACCAGCCTGACCACTCATCATAACTAACAGATGATACATGACTGAACAACTCCATCCTTTTCTAGTGAAAAAGTACCTGCAACTGCCTTTGAACCAAACACAATTTGCAGTTTGTAGAATGTAGTAAGCTTGGGAAGGGGCTAAAGAGCCAAATTTCATCAGTCCTGGTTATATATATTTCCATCTTCTGTATACTTTTGCTTCTTCGTACAGAAGAGGAAAATTATGAGCACATGGTTAGCAAGTTATCAAAAAATAGATTAATAGTCTTTTTTCCTCGGTTGTCTTCTCAATAACTCCATTGTAAGTTAGAGCCTCATTGGTCAAAAGCCACATTTCTTAAAATCTTCAAGTTCAAGGGAGCTTGTTCATTTTGCAAGCACTTTGACTAAGATCAGTATTTGTACACAGACAACAGCGTAATTAAAGATTACACTTTTCCAGGTGGCCTAGATCCTGAGAAATGTAGTCCTGAAGGGCTTCTTGCTCAGATATTCCTACCTCTGTCAAGATATGCCATACTTTCCAGAAAATAATTAACATTTTGGAACTATTCTTTAAATTATTGTTACCAGAACAATTTTTTTTTTTTTTCTGGTGGCAATTTTCTTTTTAAACATATGGGACAAGGAATGATTAGATAGTGTTACCGTCTTGTCTTTTACAAACCCCAAATGGTACAGCAATCTCTTGTGATCATTCTTAGTAATACTCATTTGAGCTATGGAATATGCTTTTGCTCTTCGTCTTCCATGTTTAACTTCTTAAAAGTACAGCTAAAACGTCATGTGCACCTTAAACTGTCTCCTCTTAAAATCCCCTGTGTCAGTGGACAGAACAAGTTCTTTCAGATGACTTTTATCTGTTTCCCATAATAAAAGGGGCAAGATTAGGATCGAAAACATCTCCTGAGGGATTAAGTATTATACAGTGGTGCTTCATTTTAATTAATTGCCACCCATACAGTTAAACAGAAGCTGTCAACAGCTCCTGCATTACTAAGACTCTAGGATCTAAAATAAATTTATTTGTTCACTGCATTTGCTTTTGCTGTTTGAATCCAGTGGTATAGTTTAGGCCGGGGTGGGGACACCTGGACTCCCAGGCCTTGTTCATAGAGACATATCAGAGTCTTCTCGTGTAATATCTTCAGAAAGTTACTTAAACATCACTTGCTGTTGGATAATACCATTTACTAGCAAGTGTGCAGCTATCCATTGCTGTTGGATCATTTACTCCATTCATATCCACCTAGACAGAAAGTTACAATATTTTCTGTAAAGCATTGATTTGTAATTAACTTGTGAAGTACTTTTCCGATTTTAATTTAGTAGTTAAGTCCTGTTAATCCTTATTAAAACATGTGTTCTTCTTTAGATGTCAAACTAAGCTCAGTACCTGATGTTGTCTTAGACAAATCTCTTAAGTCTCTTAACAAGAGCAGAAAGTTTCTCCTCTTGTTAAAATTTTGACAGTACAAAAGAAAACCAACTGAGCTTCCTCAGTTTGACTGATTTTACTGTACAGCTTTTGCTGGTGTGTGAAGTTACATCCTTTCAAATTGAGACTGCTTTGACGTAAGTCGGGGATAATTTCAGGTATGGAAAAAAACCTTTGAAAGCTCGAACAGTGTTTGCAGCACACCCAGATTTTAACATTGATAGAAGTACGCATTTGCAAATTATCATAGCCAAAACCAGCATTAACTTTTTCTCTTACCAATCTTATTCCTGAGTAAGCACAGGCAAAATTTACTACAAGCACAGCACTTGCTGCTGCCTTTGGAGAAATTAAATTAAATTGCATTTCTATTTCCATATAGTTTCTGATACTTGAAAGGAAGCATACACAGACTCCCTAGTAGGGAGCAGAGTGAAAAAAAGGCATGTGACAGAAAAAAACAAGCAGATACAGTTAAAGAACCCTGGATGTATAATAGAGTTCCATGCCAAATCCATCCTGTATAACAAAGTATAATCAATTAGCATAATGTGGGAAACTGTCAGGCTTTTGAGCCAGGAGAAAAATTAAGGAATTTACGATGCAGAGCAATACATTTGTGTCAAGTTTACAAGACCTGCCTGAACACTATAGTGAACTGCTGAAAAAAATGATACAAAACATTCTATCTTGCCTGGCTACCTAAAAATGTGCTATCCATAATATTAAAAAAAGTAAAGTGCACAAATTATAAAATCTAAAAAATTTTTGAGATTTTACAATCTATGCCACACAACATCAAATATCTAGAGAAACATGTAATAAGTTAAAACTTCAGTCATAGTCTTAATTTCAAGACTTTTAACATCAAGAATTTTTAAGTTTTTAAATGAATTTTTTTTAATAACACTTATGTTAGAATCAAGATTTTATATTGCATAATTTAACCTGCTACTAAGTAGAACAACTTTTGTTTATCTCCAATACACATACTTAATTTCAGAAAAAAAAGACTACAACCGTGTATTTGTTCTTTTCCTTATACCACCTATAGCTAGTAGCAAATTTAGGAAGATAGAGAGACTGAATTATTGTACACTTTATCAATGAACTAATTATACTTCAATTTTTCCCCATTTCTCCCCCCTTTTCCTTTCTGAAACCAGACAATCAATCAGCACATAAAGGAAGTCATTTATATGGAACACTATTACACTTGTCTTTGTCGGGTCAGCATTTCATGAACAACCCAGGCTGTATGGCTGTTGAAGACTGGTGCATATATAGAATTTAACAAGTAACAGTTCTTATGCTGAGAGCAGTCACAGAGAAAAATAGCTAATCAAAACACATTACAACATTACATTTTCAATTTTTATAAATGGATTAAAGATGCTTTTAAATATATTTACAATTAGAAAAAGGACTTATGATTACTACAAGTCAAAATTATTTAGAAATTATGAAAGTGAAGTTCATTTAAATTATAACATTATGAACAGAGTCAAATGCCATATTCTACTTAGAATTTGTCTACTCTGCTGTCAGTATTGTCACGTCCCTTTAATCACAAACAGATAAAAATTCTTAACTTTGTTTAATGCCAAAACAGGCATCAGTGCAATGTAAACACTGGCAACGTAATAGTTCAGTTAAAACCACCACAGCTCAGTTTTAAGATCCTAGTTGACTTGTGTTGTACCTATGGTTAGAAATTGCTTTTCTGTGTCTTATTCCATAAAGAACAGTGAGACTTTTCTACATTCTTTTTGATTATAACCATACTTGTATGACATTTTTGAGATTATTCTCTAGAGACAGTTGAATCATAGTAAAATCCACTCCATCCTCCCTTCCTTTCAAACCAAATGGCTACTTATTTCCCGAAGATACAAAGAGACCTCTTGTTGGCAGTGCTGGGTGTTTTATTCACATAAAGTTAAATGAAAATACGTTTCCCATTTAGTGAACTACTGGTAATAGATTATTATTTGTTTGCAAGGAATTCTGAAATGTGTTAGCATTCATTACATTTTAAATTAGAAACACATTTCATAAAACATCTTGCGATGAGGTTTGCTATCATTAAACTGCTTACTTTAAACAGTTTCAGCTCTCTTGTAATCCATTACGTCAGTATATTCTGCAAATAGTTCCACCTAAAAATAAAATATAAAAAAAATAAAGTTGAGAAGCATGTATTTTTTCTTTTTAAAACTAGTGTATGTTATTCTGAACACCAGCCCAGCCCCAAAAACATTTAAGAACCTTGAAATGCATTGCTTTACAGATACTAAGATTTGGCCAGGTAACGGCAATGAACAGACATCCTATTTAGTAAGATAAAGCAGAATACATAATAAACAGGTCAGTAGTTATCCATCTGAAATAGCCTATAATTAACATTTGATGTCTAAAAAGTTTAAACAGCAACACCAAGGAATGAGGTATGTATGTTCTCAGATATCACATCAGACTTTCATTTTATGCAACTAACTGTATTTCACAACTAGCATCTTACAAAATAGAACAGTACCATTGTGCCTGTAGAAGTACTGCATTAAAAACAGAAAAATACATTACTACAAGAAACCACCAAACATCACAATTGTCAGGGGCTACAAAAATCCATTGCTTTAGCTGTTAAGAAGACGTATCATATGTCGGTAATAATTTGGGGCTGGATTCACTACCAAAAAGGTCCATTCAACTTTTACATGGGCTTAAAAATATATTTATTTTGAATGAAAAAGAAAAGAATCACAGGAGTGTAAGTGGACTACCTCACTAAAAAGAGCTAAATGGACTTTTGTACTGAACCTGAATCTATAATTTAAACTCTATACATGGATTGTATGTGTGCATCAAAACACTTATTGGCTGTAAACAAAAATGCAAAATCTGTATTCACAAAAATATTTTATTGGTAATTTTACATAATACCAGATGGGATTGTAAATAGTTCTGCTCTGTATCAGTATATTGCTAAGTGCATAAATGTTGACAGTTTATGCCATAAAGTAGGGTACTGGGTTTTTTGCATGATTTATGACATAATATATTCTAATAGGCCAAATCAAAATTAAAGAAACTGATTCAGGAACAAAAAATTAATAGTACTGTTATTTCCTTATTCTTGTGCAACATCTGATATTCCTGTAATGAAATGATAAGTGACTATATGACACTAGATAAATTTGGGGCAAGGAAACAGCACTAAGCAGAAATCAGAACTGCATTTCTGTTATTTTTAAAGCTTTTCCAAATGTTCATATTTCCAAATATTAGTTTTTGCCAAATGCATAGTCATCTGAGGTTCCACATTTGTTACACAACATAGAATACCAGTGTACAGTGACAATGTAGTACTTTACCTGAATTGTAAGGTTAACCAATCAATGCTTAGAATGTGTTTTCTATTTTGCTTGTAAACATTACAATAAGTGTTTTAAGTGTGAAAAAATATTGGTAAAACATAATTCAGTAACAGTAATCTAGTAAAATGTGTCAAACATTGGCAAAAATTCATACAAATGTTTTATTTAATAACATTTTTCCTATTTAACCACACCAAGTACCAGCAGGTGTTTTTAAGAAGATAATTATTATGAAAATTCTGTTGCAGCAATAGTTGATTAAGTTGATCTCTGACTTGCATACATATAACTATGTTTCACAATTCTCAAATAATACATATTTAGGCAGCTTGAACTATGTTATAAAAATTTAAATTCAGTACATGCCAATAGTAGAGACTCCAAGAGTTGTGTTAGAATTCACTAAACTAAAAGTGAAAATGGACTTACCAATAACACTGCATAATGAACATTCAAACCACATTTTCATGGCACCTTTACACATGAAGATTAAAAAGTTGGTCTGAAAAGGCTTTGTAAGCATTTGTAGATTGCATTTAAATTATTGTTTCCACCACTGGAGGGTTTTTTTTTTTTTTAAATGCATAAATTATGTTCCAGTCAACATACCAATTGTGCATGGATAATCTGTCATGAAAATGTGGTAACAGGTGACAGAAGTTATGTATTTGCATGTTTTGAAGAGAAGAGACTAAAGAAACTGGAGGAAATAAACTTTAATGAGATTCCCCATTCAGTGATGACGCTTCTCCTCTGGGTGAAGATGACCTGGACATTCCCCTCTCTGTGTTGTCAGAGCTAGAGCCACTCTGACTGTGTTGATCTGCAGAAGCAGCACTGGAAGCAGGTGGTGACTTAGTTTTCTCCTTAAAGTCTGTAATTATGACTGTGAGATCTCCAACGGTAACTTCCAAATGCTGGGCGCTACTTCGATCCACATTTTTCAACCTTGGCCTAAACAAAGCAAATAATCGTATTAAAAGCACACACACACCATCTTGTCATGCTCCTACTTTTCAGGAGGTCTGGAGAACATACATGTGTACATAAAACTGCTATGTGTAATACACAGGAAAACAACATACCACAAGTATTTATGGTAGAGTGTTTCCTAGTATGTTTGACATTAAAGTAGCTGAACATAACACATTACCTTGTCCTAAGATGATTTAAAAGTTGACCTTATGAATAATGTAACTGCAGCAATACGGATGTGTTGCACATGTGAAGGCTTTTACTTTTAAAAATTAAGTCTTTCTTTATTGTGGCTATAGAAAGTTATTAATTTAATCCAGAGAAGCACCCATCTCTGCAGCACCCTTAAGCAACAATTCTAAATCGAGAATGATATTCAATAATGAAGATGTTAGTGTCTGTCTTTTGAATTCAACAGCACAGACAGTGTTACCTTGCAGCAGGTATTACTTCATTTCAAAACCTCACTAGGACTACTAGTATACTATTTGAACTGGACTTTGTGTTTGCAGTATAACTCTGGTATTGCTGGCATATGCTGTGATTTAAATTATGCACAGAGCTGGATATTATACACAGTGTTGATAGGGTGTCTCTTCATCTAATCTTTCAATTGTTTGATTTTCACAACGTACAGACCATAGAATACTCTGACTTATATTCTGCCATCGCATTTTTGCTGGTGACAAGCATAAAGTACTTTCAATTTACTACTTTCCTTTGACTACCATGAAAAACTGTCACCAGACAGCTGAATTTATACAATCAGTTACAAAAAGCATAGCTTTACGCATTTAACTGACTCCACAGCTTTCACTGGTGCAAGCTGCAATAAAAGAAATTAATATGACATCACATGTTAGCAGGTGTGCTAACAGCAAAGCCCTAACCTTTACCCTATCATCTGAGTTTGTTTGAAGTAGAATCGGTTCCCAGTCACTTCAGCTGAAACACCTCATGCCTTTCCTCTGCTAGAATAGAGATAGGCTTTGACATCTTGTTCCCATGAGGCTGAAGTAGCGTGACTGAGGAATTTACAAGAAAACTGAAAATCTGCTGCTCTGTAACACAGGAATGGAGAGAAAAATTCAGCATTATCAACCAGCATAAATGCCGTGCCTGGAGCTTATTAATCATATTGAGTGTGCATTCAGATTTTTATGATCGTTTTCAGCAGTAATATACAAGTTTTCAGGCAAAGAGAAAAGGATATCCTTTTCTCAAAGGACACTGAAGAAATCTGGTTAAATTAATCAAGCATTCTTAACTTCCTATCCTACCCAGTGACTCAATTCTGTGAAAAACTGAACTGTTTGAAGCATTCAAAAAAAAAAAAGTAGCCTAGTTATTTCAAGTAGCAATTCTTAATGCAAATCTTAATACTGGTATTTCAGTTCAAGATTTTTATTTTAGCTGTTTTTTTAAAATGTTCTCCCTTTTTCTCTACCTCCCTTTTGCATTTTTAATGTACTATTGCAATTCAACCATCAATATTTCAATTTATAAAATTTTAATTAGTTTAATTAAAACTCACTATGTTAACTTCAAATACTTTATAACTGAAGTACTTCAGCTGCATGAGGTAAGCTAGTAAATTTGAGTATTATCTCAGTGTCCTTAATCCTAACCATGGTTTTCTTAACAACTGTTGTCTCTTGACTCTCAATCTCCCCCTGGTTCTGATCCTGATGATCTCACTCCAGGCACAAGAGAAGCAAGAAAAAGCCAAACAAATCAATAGTTCCTCCCACGTTCTATTAGACTACATGTCTTGTACACTTCTGAGCTTTTTGGCACATCATTCTTGCCACAATAATTTTATACTTAGACTGTGTTAAACTTGCTGCTTTTGTTTTGCTGTTTGCACCTTCCTTCTACCTGGTCTTACAGAAAGATCAAGGCTTTTACAACTGCTTGTCTGTACTGTAGTATTTCATGTTCTCTGTTCTAAGAGTCCAAGGTTTCCTTCAGCATCCCAGATGTAGCACAGAGATTTTTATCGCTAGGTAATATACATGCCTTATCCTGTCACGTTAATTTATATCCTATTCCAGCCCTTCAAAGTTTATTCCAGTTCTGCAAGGATGGCAATAACCATGCTACTTTCCCACACTTCTGCAGTCCAGTACTGGTTCCCTCTTTCTCCTATTATTTTGGCATGAAAACTAGTCACTCCTATCCCCTCTCTTTTCAGAGACTGGTATCATCCGTTTGCCTATCTACAGTTTTGTATGGTGTGAGAAATACACCTGTAACCCTTAACAAAAAACGCAAGCCTTTCTCTCTACATTCAGCTGGTCTCCGTCTTCTGGTCAAAATTACAAACTGCAGGTTTTCTTTACATTTTATAGGCATCCTAAACCAATAAAACTTCACATACAAATATTTAGCCTTGTTGAAAGAGTTTGCCACAGCACTTACAAAGCAGTAAAACTGCAGAACATTTTCCTATTTTCTTTTTTAAATTATGTTTTACCAATATCGCAGAAGTTACTAAAATTCTTACCTGGTTTTCTTATGACTGTTCTTTTTGCTTGTTGTTTCCTTTTCACTTTTTTCCTTTTCTACTTTGTCTTTTTTCTCTTTCTTTGATTGTGTAGGGGGCACGAATTGCTGAGGAACCTGTTGTGCAACCAGCTGAGAGACAGGTCGAGGTTTCCTGTGTGCACATATATATATCTGCTGTAGTAAAACTGATATTAACTAGGAAAACGAAATGTAAAATGTAACTGAAGCAACCAAGGAAACCTTCTGCTGCTCAAGTCCTCTATACTGCCCCAACCCTATTTAACTGATTACCTAATATTAAAATAGATAAATAGTAACGAGACATGATTTATCTACGATTCAATGAAGGAACTAACCACCAGACAACGTAGCATGGTTGATAAGCAGGGTATTCCTGTCAAGAGAGTGATGAACTGTAGGCCTGGTCAGCAAACTGAGGAAACCACTTGGAACTGCCAAGATCAGAGGAGAAGTAGGTAAAAGGTAATTCTGGCAGGGGAAGATCACAACCATCAACTCATTGACCACCTCCCCAAATGATGCCACCTACTCAAAAGAGAGCAATGGAAGAAGACGACAGAGTCTGTGCACTAATTTACATGGGAAGCAAAGAAATCTTGACCAATCATTAAAGATAATGACAATGAATACATATTAATTGTTTGAATATGTAATAATCAGTGTATAAAAGTGGAGATTTTCGAACTAAGGTGTGCTCCCATTTTGGAGCATTTCTGCGCATTAATGGAATAAACTTGGAAATACCTCTGCTCTGAGTGTTATTGGTTTGCACACCAGGTAAAGAACCCAGGCTTAGGACAACATATAGACATGCATAATGCTTAGACATTACAACAAGTCTCAAGCTCTATACACTTCAGTGTAGATTCACTACACTGCAATCACTACAAAAAGAAATATTGCGAAAACTTACCTTGCTGCTAATACTTCATTAAAATAGCATATCAAATTTAAACCCATTACAGTCTTTTGTTTCACTTGCATTATCAACAAATGAGATTTATTTATTTATTTTTATAAGGATTTAGAGACAAAACTTTGCAATGTCCCCTCTTCTCCCACTCGTCATATTTAGTCAGAGGCTTACACGGAGTGAATTCCAAAAGATGAGCTTCCAGAGGGAATATTCTACCACCCAATCCCAGCCCCCTCAAATGATGACGGGGTCTGTCTTGAGTGTACTGCAATACTGAAGTATACAATCCGTATCACAAAAAGGAAAAAGCTGACCCTTTAGGTAGCAGAGCTAAAGCCACTGTTAGCCTTACAGAGTAAAACTTAAGCGTTTTCAGCTCAAACAAATTTATTGAAAGCAATGTCAAATCCTGGTAAGTTGTGCATCTACCAAGTTGTTAATTGGAAAAAAAATATACTGCACTAATAATAGTACGATATAGCTGTGAGAACATAGATACACTTTAAAAGTTGGCAACAGAAACTTCCAAACACATTCCAGCAGTATACACAGTGCAGGTTGCACTTCGAAGTTTGGATCCAAAGTAAAAACCAGTGTGAGAAGAGGAACAGCAGGCAAAAGAATTTCAACAATTTATTATTTTTGTATTTTCTGAAATATTATTTTGAAAATGCTTCAGTTTTATTTTATTTTGTATTGGAACACAAGGATTCTAATGTAAAAGGAAACCTTTTACTCTTTCCAATGCAAAGGCATTTCTTTATTTTGAGATTTTGGAATTAAGAAGTTTGAAGTCATGACATATAAAAAGGAAGGTTCTGTGATTCTATTAAGACTTTGAGGATGCAAATTTCTTCTCCAAAAGAATGTTTACCCTGCCAAGTTCTAGGGTTTTGTTAGTTGTGTTGTTGGGGGGGGTTTTAAATAGAAAAAGCACAAATTATATGCACTGTGATACTCTGAAAATACAATGCCATTATTAAAGCAACAGAAGCTATCAGCTCTTACGCATATTTATTTATCCCAGCCCATAGGATCACGCTACTGGCACTTCTTGCTTAGGTGAAGTGACAAGGAAAATAACAAAAGCGGAAAATAAAGGCAGCTCCCATTAGCAAGTTATATTTTCAGCAATGATTGCAATAGTTCACATTACAGAGTGAAAGCCAAGTTACAGGAATCAATAAAGTGTGGGAAAGGCAGCTAATATAAAACAGCTGAGATTTCATGAGTCTTCACAGCAAGTTCTTAATGAATTAAAGTAAAAATAAAGACTATTAAAAACGTCAACACAATAGAACTTTGGGGAAAGAACTAGACTACCACATACACACTCATAAACTAAGCCCACGCTAACTCATGAAGAGACGAAGATCAGCAACAGATGACTTAATGAAAACTACCCAGCTTGTATCAACTGGCAAATATAGGACATTTTTAAGAAAACTTGCCTCAGAACTGTTTCAACCATTTGTCATAGTAGTTCATAACAAAGCAAGAAGAACCAAGGTGTAACTGATGCACAAGCTTATCATTTCAGGTGGAAAACACCTGTGATACATAAACAAAACTGATCATCTGTCTTGAATTGAAGATTGCTCCAGGAAATAGGGATACAGGGAGTTAATATTCCTTGTGACGGCCAAGTGACAATTCCATCATTACTATATAGTGACCTGAGAGAATAATCTGAAATGTTACTTATGAAGTAAGACCGTAGTGAACTTCTCAACACAGAATTAATTATTGCCCAGGGCTGTGGACAACATCACAATCATGGAAATTTGTTAAAAAGGCATTGGGGGTGGGGGGGAATCTTAGCCAACTATTTTAGGAGTTCTCAATTTACAACAATTTCAGTTCCTGAGGGCAAACTAGATAAGTTCTATTAGGGTACAGCTGGGAAATTAAGCTTAGAACCAAGTCCTAGATTTAGAACTTCTTTTTCTAGTACCATAAAACAAATGAGACTGACAAAAAAAGATCTTTGCCACAAGGAACACAAGTCAGCCAAGACAAAAAAAACCACTGAGAAATCATGTTTGGGAAGATGCACTAAAAATAAATCAAGAGGTTGTACATGGTTTCACTGTGACCAGGAATTCCACTCAGTTACTTCATTCTTCCCAATTAAACATCCATCTTTTTGTTGTCAATTATTTCTATAGCTGTCTATCAGTTATATCTATGTTCCAAAATTTATTGTCTGCTTTGTCACTTCCAGATTTCTTAAATGAGGCATTCAATGTTTTTATATTAAAAAAATGAGAAAAAACAAATCACATCTTTCAATACTAAGAGTGTCTTTCAAGTGTTCAATTATTTTTTTTCCAGGTACTCAAAACGGGCTACTGAACTGCAACCAAGCACTCTGCAAGCCATACAGGCTTCAGGAGATAACTACCACTCATGAAGCTTTAACCTGATAGAATTGTTCATGATTTAGCGGTAGCTGAATCATGTCATTCAGGCATGAAGGAATTCATACACAGAAGGCTTTCTTGCAGAGAAGATAAATGTAAGAAAAACTATTCCTGTAACAGGAAATTGATTTTGATGATTTGCCAAAATATGGTATTTTAAATTACTGGTTTTCAAAACCAGTTATTTAAAGATTCCTTGTAACAGGCTGCTACAGATTAAGGAGATACAGACAATGCTAACATTGCCACCTTTTATTTCATCAATATATTTACGGTAGTTTCCTTTTCGAGCATATCCAAGAGCACCTGAGCTAACTGAGTGTTTAGAAAGACACTCTATAAACTTCTGCATTATGATTACAAGCATTTTTGCCTCTACCACTGGGAGTGACTTTACAACTGAACAATCCAGAACTACAGGCAGAAACATTCATACATACAATACATATTGCTTAGACAGCCCCTCAAAACTTTGCATTTTTATCTAATAACTTCACTTCAGTCATTTTAAGTGGAACACTAATCAAGAGAGGCATACACTACTGCAAAAGATAAGAGCTATCAATTCTTTCCAACAGAGGTGAATTTTATGGTTTAGGCCCTAAGCACTGCAGCTGTACCAACAAACTGATTTAGTGAGCTTCCAAGAGATCACTAAACAACACACGTCCGAATATTTAACTCTATCATTGTTGCAGGATATGACTACATTTTATCTAGCTGCTGTTTTAGAGGGTATGTTTACAGAGGCTGCAGAGATTTGTCTGTTTAGGTTTTGTGTGCAGAAACTCATTCAGCACTGATGCTCTCAAAGGGAGCAAATATGTAATACTGAGAAGGATGGACTAGTTTCCCTTGTTGGCATTCTTAAAAAAAAAAAAAAAAAAGCTTTATAGCATAGCAATTTACATGCCCAGAGATGAAAAATACTCATTCAAGAATACATGCAGTGCACTAGACGAAATTATATCTGGAACTTTTGCCCCAGGCCATTGCCCTCTCCCGGAGCTCAACATAATACCTTCCTGCTCATAAGTCAATTTGAACATCTCACACCAGTGCATGCTTCCTTAGTTTCTCTCACCTGGTATTCACCAATAATCTATGTAAAAAGAATTTTGACCAATTTGATATGGTGATTAACTTGGTCTCATTACAACAAAGTGGGTCCATTTTGAAAATAGAAACAAATAAACAAACAAAATCTATGTACAATACTAATAATCAACATATGGAGCAGAAGCACAGTAAACTCTCAGTTGCCTGAGTTGTGCATCAAACATGCAGACAACCGAACTGGCTTAATGCTGAGGCATCTTAGGGTCTGGCTGAATTTATTTAATTTATACAGAACACAACTACATTTGCACAGTGCTGCTTCTACAGCCATCATGAGTCCATAAAGCAGTCTTTCATATCTCCTGCACTACTCAGAGTATAAGCTCAAATTCTGACAGACCTGAGCCACTTATCTGTCAAACCAGCTCTAAGGTCCATCTGCTACGGTCTGGAAACAAAGAGCACAATGCAGACAACTGTGACCGTTTTTCCATAAACCAACCCCAAATCTGCCTACATCTCAAGTGAGTCCTGTGTCAGCATGATGCACCCCTGTGTGCAGGGTTTGGGGAAGATTCATCCGTTTGGTGCTGCATATCCTAAGCATGCAGAGCCAATCAATTAAGCGGCACAGCGCAGCCAAGCAAAAGAAGACAGCTGAGAAGCACAGCGCAGAGACATCAACAGTCCAACACAGCAGTCAACACCTCTGCTTTGATTCAGCGTGAGCCATGCTGGACTTGGACTGGTCCACAGAGAACACGTACCCATACCCTCCCAGTATTCACAGATCTCAAAACATATCCTATGCTTTTCTATACAGAAAGCTAGATGGTATAATTAGATCTCAGTGTTGAATATATACATCTTTTCAACCTGTTGTGGGGAAAGTGTATTGTCATCTATAATGCGCAGTTTACAGAGTTCAGATATTCTGAAGAATAGGAGACATGCTCAAAGGCACACCCTTTCTTGAAGCTCAATCTCCTCTGCTTTGTGAATTTTACTACAGCAAAAGTATCAAAATTATGATTTTCCAATCTTAACAGAATGGGTCTAAATTAAGGAAATGCTGTCACCTCAGCTTTCAATCAGGCTGAAAGATGCTCTTCAATAGATAACCTGGATCCTGAATATTATCTGCCAAGGAGAGCTTCCACTCAAATATAATCCTTTCCTTCCCTTTCTTCTTCTCAAGTCCATCCACCTCCTGGTTTCAATGCAGACAAAAAGCCCTTGCTGGAGGCTTATCCTCTCTGGAGTGGCAAATTATCTATTTTGTAAAGCAAGTGCCACATGCAACATATCCAAAGACTTTTAGAATACTACATGTTAAGCCAGGTATTTACATCTGCTATTGAGCTCGAGTGAATTTATTTGCCACTTTTCCTCCAATAACTAGAGCAATATTCCAGTCCAGTTTTACTTACCTATCAATGAGCTGATACAATTCTGTTTTCAAATTCATCTTACTAACTGCTTTCCTATGAAATTATAAACATCTTGCCCTATCCTAGAAATCAGGAAGAAATTCCCTGTAAAACATTCCTAGAGAAGGATGGTACATCATAGCTGTCCAATATGGTATTGATCTATTTTTGGTTCATAAAATCATAGAATGGTTTAGGTTGGAAAGGACCTTGAAGATCATCGACTTCCACCCCCCCTGCCATAGGCAGGGACACCTACCACTTCAAGTTTCTCTCGATACTAAGATGCTAAGATGCTACCTTTTGAATGACAGAAGGATTCAACGAAACAGATAAGATGTTCATACTAGCAAACAGAACAGGTAACTATAATATACCAAAAATCACATATTCATCAGAACAGTTTCAGCTTTCAGGCTGATCAGCAATATCTTATCTCCTATCATATTTTCATTCCCAGAAAAGACCAGCTCCTGAGCAAAACAAAGCCTGTCGTATTTGTTCAAAATTCTTCACCTGCTTTTAGGCAGAATCTTTAGACGGTATTCCATACATTCCACGATTTCAACTTTGCACATGAAGTTTTTCCTTTCCTCCACTGTAAAAGATCATCACTTCTTAACAACAACAAAAAACAACAACAAAAAAAAACCCCAAACCACAAACCACCAGGTTTCAGAGACTTAAAGAGGTTTTATGCAAAGGCACCCCTAAGCCTTAAGCAGTACCATTTATCTAAACTTCTCTTCCCTGCAGGGAGACGCTGACCTTTTGTTCAAGGCAGCAGATTCATCCCTCAAGAAAGACTGGTTAGAAATATCTGGAACAGAAACCTCACTGATTTTGTCTTGATCTTGGTCATGGAATCCTTTCCTCAGAAATAAAAAATCCACATTATTCTTTAAATACAAAATATTCTTTCCTTTCATGTGATCGAGGAGGACTGAGTAAATGCTTCCAAGTTAATGGAAGTTCCCAAATCTTCTACTCCTTGTTGCTTGAAGGTCCTCACTGCACACGACTCAAGTAACAAGTCCAGCATGTTTTTGAAGATCAGCTTCATTCACACTTCTGCAATCTGTTCTGTCCCACCAGCAAGGCATAGCAGAACTCATTCTTTGAAAACCAGTCATCTAGCCAATCAGTGCCCTGAATTTCACTCTCCAGGGTTTTTCAAGAATTATAAAACTTGGTATTGCCAACAGGCTTTACAAGCAGTACCTAATCCATTTATACAAGTCACGTTTGGTCAAACTTACAAATCTGATTGCTAAAGAATAGGATCAGTAAAAAAAATAAAATATGCTTTGGCCTTTACAAACTCCACACACAGGTTTTTTTTATGATGTCTTCTTGGGAAAGTCTTGGAGTTTATTCCAAAAGCTAAATTATAAACATGGTGTATGCTGATGGCCTATGGCTTAAATCCAGAATGCTTGTCACACTTTTGACGAAGGTAGCAGAAACTCTAAAATCAAAGTCCGGCGTTACAAATAAAGTATCTTCAGGGAAAGCATAAGAGAACAAGCTCAGTCAGCTTCTAGGAAAAAATACCTAGAACTAATCACTAGGCATCAGAAACAGTTAGTCAGTTGCTCAAACCACTGCTAGTTTTCCTGTATCCCACCTTCTTGTTTGTTTACTACTTATGAAGGACAACTGCTTAAAAAGCAACCTTCCCAAAGTGACACACTTCTGACAGTCACAAAGAAATATGACTACTACAGCATCGTCATGGCAATGCCTCCACTTTTTATCTGATTAATACCCCTTTAGTTGGGGAAGGACTTTTTACAAGGGCATGTAGTGACAGGACGAGGAGTAATGGCTTCAAACTGGAAGAGCGTAGATTTAGATTAGATATCAGGAACAATTTTTTTCACTATGAGGGTGGTAGGGCACTGGCACAGGTTGCCCAGGGAAGTTTTTGATGCCCCATCCCTGGAAGTGTTTAAGACCAGGCTGGACGGGGCTTTGAGCAAGCTGGTCTAGTGGAAGGTGTCCCTGCCCATGGCAAGGGGATTGGAACTAGATGATCTTTAAGGTCCCTGCTAACCTAAACCATTCTACGATTCCATGATTATCCTTTCTTATCTTATATGCAAGCTTATGCAACTTCTACTTTAAGTCATGCTGAAATTCAGCTGGTTTCTACTTTCTTAGCTAGAAATTTTTGTTCAAGCACTCATCCTTACTTTAATTACAGAAACTTTTCTTCATTTACCTATAATTACACTGCTTGCTTCTTCCTTTGACAGCTCTGTTGTCCCCTGACTTCCATATAAAATGTGTCTCATGGATCTATAGGAATATAAAATATCATACATAAGTTGATACACTGTAACCAGCTCTGCACACTCTTAAGCCACTGCAAACGTCTTAGTAACTTTGGACAGAAAACAACTTTACTGTGGAACCTTCCTTTCTTGTAGTTCTGACAACGAGGTGATGCACAGGAACATGTTATATTACTGTAACAACTCAAACAGCATTACAATTTTAGGACACTTTTCAAAATTACTGCCAAACGCAAGGAAAGCATTTAACACATTCTTCTCAAATTCAGAACTAGCACCTTCTCCAGAGGTTGACCTGTTATTCAAGTAATTATATGATACTTCAAAGATAAATCACTCTTCCTACGTTTTTCACAAACCCACTATATCCACTAGTATTCATACTTAAAATCTTGGTTTTGCCCAAAATGATACAGTCTTCTATACTATCCCCAGTATGCTAAACATCCTATTTTTAAAGTATTCAACCATACTAGAAGGTTCAAATACATCAAATATATGTTTACACTGCCTAGAAGACTGATCAAATTGTTGGATACCTGAAAACAACATACAACTTGCAGTAATACATACCATGTTATAAGAACACTGTTACCAATGTCACAACTAATTTCTACATTACTTGTACCTTGTTGTTCTCCCTCCAATTCACCTCTTTTTAAGGAGTATCTCTTCTTTTTGAAATGCAAGCTTTTAGAAGTTGCTATCAAACTCTTCTAAGCCTACTCTGCACCAAATTTTAACATTTCTCACTTCATAGCAAATGTACAAAAGTTGTGTATTTTGTTCACCTAGAAGTTATCATAGATTTCCATCGTAATGAAAAAAATTGTATTCCTCTCTCTTTCTCTAGTGCCCTGCAGACATGCCTATCTCCTTTCCATCTGCTACTGTGGGGTTTCTGTGTTTCCGAGCTGTGTGTTTTCTGAGCTGACTTTGTTAAGATACTCAATATTTTTTCAAATGGAATTCTAATTTTGATCATGCACTAATACTTCTCCTCCATCAGCTTTTGTTATGCCCTCATCTAGCAAGGATTTCAGAAATGCTTTGTTAACATGCCTGAGTTTTTCCAACCTCGAATTCTTTTAAAATTTGGTAGTAAATTTAAATTCTTGTGACAGGAGGTAGACTGAAAGTCTTTAGTTGTCTGCATTTTGTAGTGCATTGCCACTGAAAATAAGAGAGATCCCCGATAAAGGAGGACAGACCTTGGAATTAATTAAATTTAGTCCTCTCCTTATAGCTGCAGCCTTTATGCAGAAAATAACAGGTTAGGGGCCATTTCCAATGACCGTTTTTTAAAGTGTGCTACTCGTCTGCTAACAGCAAACATGTATTTTACTTCAGACAAGGCTACATTCTTGGAAAATTCATAGCATAATTTTAGTACTGCATCTTGAATACAGGGTTATATTTCAGATATTTGTACTTGGAAATGCATGCTGTTGTGTTACTCAATATTCTGTATCGCCCTGTTACTTCTTTATTTTTATATCTTATCATACGTTCCCTACCTCCAGACAACACAAAGCCAACCTCATGATGATGATGACTGGCTCTTCATCTAAATCATATCCAATCTTACCATTAGATACCTAATCAAATAGTTTTGTAAATATCCCTTCATAAATATCACTTGACTGGATAATTTCACAAAGCTGTTAAAAGTAAAGACTCTCATGTATTGGCTAGTCTAAAATTTTGCAAAACTACGTTAAAACAATTGACACAGTTTACAACACTCCCACAAGTGTTTTCAGAAGGCATCTGCAAGACAGTACAAGACCTGATCTATCGGCTCACCAAGAAAAACCACACATGCTCATTCCATAGAGTCATGCATCTAATAAGCCTACCGACCACCCCGCTCAGCTCTTCTTGGAACTGTCACCCAAACCAAAAAGATGAACTCCTATAAAGCTAATATTAGAGTAAGTACGTGTTCGTTTTTTCTTAGATAATTCATCTCCTTAGGCAAGAAAGAAAACTCAAACATTGTATTGTTTATTCCATTTTAAGTACCTCAATTAACAATATGCCGTTGTGAACCAAACAGAACTATTGGAAGAAATAAGATTAGGTTTAACCAAACCCTAATAAAAATCTTGTTTTGCTGATGAATGTATCACACGTCTTTCAAAAGTCTAAACAGAATACAATTAACTGCATTAAAATCTTGTTGAGAACAAAGTCAAAACATTCAAACCCTGCTCTGTTCTTTCATTACTAGACTGGACCATTTCCCAATACAAATGTACAGGCTTTAAATATCTTATAATTTCTTTGAAGATCATTTTCCACTCACGTCTATCCTAAATATTAATGTCTCAAGAAGCTAATAGAAATCTGATATCTACAGTAATACTCTAATCTCCATTTTTCTAGTTCGCAGTCATTAGTGAAATCTCAAGAAAAGCTTATCTTTGCATACTTTCTACTTAATCATCATATTCTTGCTAGTCCCTACTCAAATCTCCTTCACCATATGTCCTCATTTCTCTAACTACTAAGGTCTACATTCTCAAATATACCTTAACACAGTAATTAGAGCAATTAATTTAAAAATAAAACGTTGTTTTAATCTCCAAAGCAAGGAGATGCATACAGGGAATCAGCTGGAAAGATCCGAGATTTTACAGTAAACAGCTTTTCAAACAAGCAGACAAAAAGAAGGACGTGAAAAGGTGGTTTTAGGTAGAAGATTTTGTAAGTGAAAGACTACTTCTGTAACACATATTATTAGGAGATTATCTTCACTCAGGTATGAAACATTTTGAGCAATTCTTATGGCATTTATTTCAGTAACTATTACAGGGTACAGCTATAGTTAAATATTGTAGCAATATTATAGTATGATATGCTTCCTGTGTGTTTTCAAAAAGCCATTAATTATGCAAAGTTCTAACAGTAACTTTGTGATAGAGCTTAGACAGATTTTTACTCTGAAGATCATAGGACAGGTTACAACCAGCAGCTTTGGAATGTGACTTTTTCGTGATGGACTGATGATATAGGTTTAGATGCCAGAAGGTCTAAATAGCTCCAGAATGAAATATACACATACATATTTTTCAGAATTCAGTTTCTGTGACAAGTAATACAGTCCTTTGAAGTAGAAGCTACTAAAAAGTAAATAAACTTTCCTCCCATCAATTCTTTTTAATACAATTAGATCCCTCCCCCCATACACTGATAATGAGTTACTTTACAAATATCAAGTAATTAACTTTCTCGGGCATGTTTTCTTTTTTTTCTTAAGTTTCTCTGCAAAACAGGTTACAATTATGCAAGTGATTTTTGCATCTATGTCCCTTCCCAGTCTCTCCCCCCGCCCCACACTGTAACTGGTTTTAATAATATCAAATGTAAGCAACTTCACCCAAAGAGAGGGAAAAATTAAACATACACACAGCCTCCCCATTCTTCTTTGTTTTGAGCTGACCTCTGCCTGCAAACAGCTTAAATTCAAAGACATTTCTTTAAAAAAAACACAAAAAACAAAAAACCTAGGAATTCATGAAAAATGTTGGAAGGCCGAGGCTGATATTTATACAGACATTGCAATGGTGTTGACAGCTTCAATTAAAATAAATGGAAGCAAATTTAATTTAGCATCATAATCTTGTTATCATGGCTCACAAATGCACAGGTGAAGAATTTCCTAAGAGCTGAGAAATTTTTATTTGAATCCTTTATAATCTAGAGAGAAATCAATAGAACTGAGACACATATACATGCATTAAATCATTGCAGTAACTGTCCTCATGTAACAATGCAGTCAACAGTCAACTTGACACATCGTGAATGGCAGAATCTTATTAAACTTGAAGTGAGAAGGCAAAATTTTAAGTCTTACATTTTAGGCCATTCATTCCAGTTTATGCAGAAATCCGTATCGTTAAGGGTAAGTACGTGTAATCCGGCTGTACAGAAGCAAAGAAAAAAATCCCCTACTTTTACCCTATCAATTTCCCTATCTTTTCTTTCTTCCTGCCTCAAGAAGACAATGCATTTTTCAAGTGCTAGTTTGGCAGTAAACATTTAAAGCACAAAATATTTTTTGAACTTCACGGTGGAGGACTATTTTTGTCAAATGCAAAACACTCATTCCCAAATAATTAGAGAGAACTGTCATGCATTTCTATACACAAAACACACACTAGCTTTTAATATATCCTTCCACATATTTACAGATTAGTAGCTACAATGTTTTGAGACTTTATTTTCTTCCATCAGGCAATTTTTCAACTAATTTAACATTTTATTTTTTCTAGAGTTGATACATAAGCAAAATTTACTTTTTTTAATCACATTTATCTTTTATGGACTATCACATCTACTCCACAAGCTCTTTGTGCAGCACCTTGTGCAACAAGAGCTTCTAGGTTTTGCCAAAATACCGAGGAAACAATATTCCAAAACAAAGGAAACTGCTTTTTCAACTTCACTAAAAACCCAGCACAAACATTTGTTCTGTTACCATTGCTGATTTTTATGATCAAGCGCAACCATACCACAACTTACCTCCTAATACCAAAGAAAGAAAGAAAAAAAAAAAAGAAAAAAAAGATTAATTTCTGCATAAGCACATCAGTGACATTATTTAAAGCAAATGGAAAATCGTCAGGAACACTGTGTACACTAAGTAGTATTGCAAACACTGTGGCCAATTAGATCTTGCAAAATGTGGTCTACACAGAAGCTAGCAGTTCACATCAGAATGCCACTCCTGATTTTTAGCATTTGAAGTCACATTATGAAAAGCAAAAAATATTTCCTATCACCAGTTCTTGTAATGCAAGTACAATAGTTGCTAGCAATTAAATTAAATCACTAGCAGGAGAAGCAGTCTTTGGATTCTGACACAGATCAGCTCACCCTCCCCTCAGTCATCAGTACTCTATTAAGCTATTCATAGACTAAAAACTATCAGATTAAACTACATTTAGCTTGCCATGTCACATGAATATGCTCATGCTAATCACCACACAAAGCCATCTTGTGAGAAACTAGTCTTTATTTCTACATTGAAGCAGTTCATGATTAAATGCATCTTCAATATTGATAATTTACGTTGTTATCCAAAATTATTTTTTCTCATTACCATCTCTTCTGTCACATCCTAGAGTGTTAACAGTACGTTACACTGCCTCCGCAAATAATACAACTGAATAATTATGATAGTGCAAACAATGGAGCTAGTGGTCTGTATGGGAAAACATAATATAGTCCATATGCATATGGCTGAGTAACAATGCAATTTCTACACATCCTATGTATATTTGAATTCTAACTTTCAGCCAGCTCTGATTTCCAGTGCTTTCATATTCCTAGCTGTTTTACAGCGTGAATCATTTACTTGGAATTCATCCATTCAGTGCATTTCTAGCAATTCTGTCTTTCAATAAAAGCTGATTCAATTAGAATAGACTTACAAGACCCATATGGTTTTATCAGTCACTGTATAAATGTGCAGAAAACTACCCCTTGAGGCAGTGTCCCTATTTAATCATTCCCTTAAAGGGAATGCCCTATTTTCCAGATGACATTTAACAGATGAGGCCAGCAAGTCTCCTGAAGACAACTGGTACACTGCACAACAGTCTGCCCTAAGAAGAAATATCCTTATCAGGACCTTTAGAAAGCCCAAATTCATCTCCACAGATAGTTTTTAAAGCAGCCATCAAATGGTACTTTTCCAACAACCAGTTTTAAGGCTTCAACCTCTTGCACACACTTAGAAATTCTTCCCCATATGCCACAAACTGTGGTTCACTGACACTCAGCATAAGTGACAGCTATATTGAAAATATCCTGTTTGAGAAACATACGGCTATCAACAAATTTGTGTTTCCTAGATGGCAATGTGCTACACATAAGCAGGGGTCAGGAAGCTCAATTTCCTTAACAACGTCCCCTGAGGAGGCAGTATTTGGGAGTCTGCAGAGAAGGCAGTGGTTACAGTCTTTTAGACCCCTTGAATCCCAAGGATCTCTTGGGGAAGTGACCTCTCCCAATTTCCAATCCCACAAAGGATTGGATCCTCCAGGCTGCTCCTCTGTCCCCTTCCTGTGGAAATTGTGATGCTTCTTGCACCTATGCAAAAAAACACACGCAAAACATGAGGTTTATACTGATGCAGCAGTACAGTTATTGTTGAACAAAACAGGGTGAATACCTGGCACAGCTAGTTTTGTGACCAAACAGGAAGGAGCTTGCTTCTGACCTATCTTATTTGTTCTGCACTGCAAGTGTAATCTTCCCAGAAGGTTGCAGCATTCTAGAAACTTCCTTCGTTCAGAGCCAGCCCCACAAAGATGTCCACCTTAAGTAGGGGAAAAGACTACACACTTTCCCTAAAAAATCAAGTCTCCATAATGCTCTTCAGAAAAGATGTGTATTAATAGAAAAAAAATGCCACATAATCATCAGCCCTCACCTCTTCTTTCTTCCCCTTCTTAATTCAATTACAGAACTTCTAGCTCATGACCCTTATCACAGGATTCAGTGACATCTGTAAGAAACAACTTTCCTTTCACTGAATGTGTCAAACCAACTTTTTTCAGCTTTTAGAGTTAGGAATTCTATTTTTAAAGTAAATTTTAAAGCCCCCACTCATTCACACATTTCTTTCTATGAAGTACTGTCATTTGAACCGTGCAGTTCAGATAAAGTATATTCAAGCATTATGGAAAAGTTTAAACATAAATTGCAAGCTTCCAGTAAGTTAGAAAGGTAATTTCTTCAATTGTTCATTTCCTCCCTACCTCCCAACTCCTAAGAAAACAAGAAAAAACTTGTAGCAGGCATCAAGGTTGTATCTTGTACTCTTCGATCTGACTTCTGATGGAAAGTTTGCCAGCCAAAAGCCTACCAACAACATTCTGCAGCTGAACTCTCCAAGTTCAAGCCTGCTCTACATCAACGTACCACATACCAGTGGAATGCACTTCAGAGACAACAGACAATCCTCAGGATCGTTCTGTCCTAGTTAAACCAGGATAAGCTACTGCATGAAGGCATAAAAAATGAACACCTAATATTTTGTTCCACTAGCCTACTTTGAAAGTATTTTGTAGCTGACTGTATCAGACAAGATATCATTTGATACTCTGAGAAAATTTTCTGCAAAGCATACTGTCCTAACCTGACTTTCAAGATGAAAAGTACAGAGACCTGTATCAAGTTTTAAACAGGAACAGGCATAGTGGGCTGTCACAACAGTAAAGGATAAATTGTTATAAAAAGTCATGGGGCAGAAAATGCAACTTCTCATCATTCTACAGGTGATACAAGAGCTTTCTTCTAACCAACTAGACTTCTTTTTTAACATACTTAATCTTATTATTAACTAGGTGTTTATTAAAATCCCAGTAGCTTTTAGACCAGGAGAGCTATCATTTTCCCTAGAAAAGAATCACTGACCAAGAATATCATTGGTGGCACTAAAAACAAAGATGACATTTCCACTAAAGAAAGACAGAAAAAAAAAAAGAAAAAAAAAAAGCTAAACACATCGAAACACGCACTACTTATGCCCCAAAGGAAAGCACTTAATCATGGAAATAGAAAAAAAGAAGTATATCCATTATCAGACACGCAAAGCAACCAAATACCAGATGGCATAAAGGCTTCTTTACTTCAGTCTCCACACAAAAGTTTAATTCCATATAATCAAATTAAACAAGGGGATATGAGTACAAGTTAGAATAAGAAACAGACCAGGCTACTGAATGTTATATATGGCAGTCAACAGCATCTAATGAAATCCACCCTTGGAAACAAATTGTTTAGAGAACTGGAGGAAGATAGAAGAAGACACCAAGCACTGTAGAAGAGAAAAAGAAAAAAAGCAAAGAAAAGTAAAAGTAAAAGAGAAATCAGAAGATGGGGAAATAAAAACGCAGGAAGTAGTAGATGACTGAGCCTAACTCAAATTTCAGAGATATACTAGAACAAAATTAGTTAACAATTCAGAGCATTAAAGGATAAAGCCAACTGGCTTGACAAAGTCTTGTTTCTCTCTTTAATGGACTAATTGTCCTAGTGACTAGGAGAAAAGCTGTACAAGACTCCGGACACACTACAAATACATTCTCCCACTCAAGCTAGACTATGAATGGGACAAAGTTGTGCAAAATGAAGTTCAGAATCAGGGTTTGTCTGCTTGTTTTTAATAGTTCTCGACCACCAGCTGTAGATCTAGGACAGCAGTTATAGTGAGATTCTGCAGGTATACTATTTAATATTCTTAATCATGCTTTGGATGAAGGAATAAGGAATAGAACAAGCAAACAGCACCAAGCTGAAAGGTGGTGAGAGCTATTTGCTAAGGCCATCCTGAGTTAAGATGACAATGAAATCCAAGAAAGGCAGCATAAAGCACTGCAGGCCCCATGACTGCATTAAAAAAAACCCCTACTTAATAACAATGCGACACAAAAAGACACCAGACTGTAACGCATCAAGTAGATCACAAGGTACAGAGAAGCCAACATCATGACACTATTACACAAAAGAAAAATCCTCATTCAGGGAAGTACTAACATCAGACATCATAATTTCACAGGATTCTGGAAAGGCACAGTCCCACTACACCTTACACGAGAAATGACTCAGCTGAAGGTCTGTCCACATTCTGGGCTACCACTGTAAGAAACAGGTGTGTCAACTGAAGAGTCAAGAAAAAAGAATAATGATATAAACTGAAGAAAACTGCCACCTATGAGAAAGGGCTGACGCAATTTTCTTTCTGTAGGAAAGACTTAGAGAGAAAAAAATGGGTGAACATGGAAACCATAACCCAATAACCAAAGAACTACAAATATAGTGGGTAATTCACTGGGGATAGGGGAGTATAAATCAACTTATCTTACCGAACACAAAGGTTAGATATCTGGAAAAACATCAAGGGTAAAAAGCACTGTAAATATGCTGTCCAAAGGGGTCACAGTCTCCTTCACTGGAGACTTGTCAGAACAAAGACATGTCAGACAAGTCTGACATAAGTCAGAAGTTGCCCAGGTTTACTGATCCTCTCTTAATATGGGAGAGGGCCTCACTCACTGGAAGGCCTTTTCCATCCTGAGGTCCTAGGGCAACACGGATAAGCCAAATGAGGCACGTTAGCCTTCTTAGAAACATACCTATCGCAAACCCAAATGTATTCAAAACTTTTAGTATTTCAGTAATTGTGGAAAACAAATGCTAATCTATTTTGCTTGGCTTTGGTACAATTCAGCTAAACAAGCCATTTTTAACTGGCAGAACCTTCCTCTGACCCAGCAGTGCCCGTTAACTAAGTTGGCCTTCTAGAGAGCATATCTCCTAAATCCATGATCAGATCCGAGATCTTGCAAAAAGAGG
>NW_009647572.1:2961177-2970176 GCF_000708025.1 Charadrius vociferus | reverse complement strand
TATCACAGGAGAGGACGAGAGAAAGTTTATAGAAAGCAACAGGTTTCTTTCTGCTCCGTGTTTATTTCTTTGATTACATAAGGTATATACAAATAGAAGGCCAAGTCACAATGACAGCTACTTAAACTTCTGGCCAAAGGTGACTGCTGATATAACTGCTATTTTCAATGTAATGGAAAAAGAAACAACTAAACTAGCTTTAAATCAACTATCAAAGTTGGATCAAACAGGCCCTACCAGGTCTTAGCCCGATATCAAATGAAATTCTGTTCATTTTGTTCTGGGGAGATTGCACTAAAAAAAGAAGAAAAAAAAAGAGGAAAAAAAAAAAGCCCAAACTATAACAGACATCAGGAAAGAGTTGCAGAAAAAAAAACCAAGCAAGCATCAAACCAAAAATACCGAGTACATGCTTAAAACAAAAAAGCACATTTTTTCATGAGCTGCTTAGAGTAATGGATTAAAATATCTGTCAAGTTCAAAACTACAAAGACTTAACAGAATTAACCTTAAAAAAACCAAACCACTACATCACCCCCCAAAAAATAACCCAAGAAAAAACCAATTACTTACCTAGTCTTTCTGAAATACAAGCTTTATCTTTTTTTCATTGGCTGACCATTCATTCCCTATTGCCCACACAAGATACGCCGATCAACAGCATCTAACAGAGCTACTCCAATCAATATAAATTACTTCATTGTTTCACATGGAAAACCAAAATCTCATTCAAGTTGATGTGTGCAAAATTCTTAAGTTGCACTACATTTTTCAGGGAAAATAATTTCTAAATAAATTCCTAAATAATTCCAAAGATTACTTTTAAAACCTCTTTTTAAAAATAAGACTGGAAGTCCAGAATGGCTAGGTTACATAATGGCTATCTACAGAGCAAAAGAGAACTATTTATTCACGCTCCCCTTCATAATTTAATATTTAAGCTAAAACATAAAACTTGTCATACAGAGCTTGATAAAATATGGATTATATATGACTTTTCCACTCACTTTATTCCTGCAAATACTTCCTTCTCCAAACTACCACAAGTTACGAACAGCTCTTCAGTCTGTTAAGCTTGATTCAGTCATGTATTTGTAAAATCAGCATGACAGGCAGTTCTTCCTCTTTTTCTCCTTCACAACCTTCCCCCTGACACACGCATGCGCATATGCGCACACAGAGGCTGCATACTGGAAAGCAGAAGACAGAGTCCTTAACAAGCTGTTGTAAAACAGACATGTTAAACCAGATATACAAGATAAGTACCAACTCTCTGTCCTGAGCAGTACTGCATTTCCACAGAAATACGAATACCAGATTTGGTTAAATGTAACTGATTTGTGCTTATAAACATCCAGATGGTACATGACTAAACAAATTGCACATATTTTCTGAAGAAAAATGACCTTGATATCCAAGTTAAAAAAATTAAACATTTTATTTATGCTTCTCAAAGCATAAAACAAACCCATGACAGCTTCAAGTAGAGACCTGTATCTCATATTTAGGAAATTGTCAGACATGCTTATAAAATACATGCACATATTGAATGGCCACACTCTTGGCCACAATCAAGGAGCACAGACCAAATATCAACCAGACACAGAAAGATGGCTTCCCAGTTCCTCATACCTCAGTCTCTTCTGTCTGGTATGATTTAAAGTTGGCTTTTCATACCTTAGGTTGGGAGAAAAGGAACGATTCAGTAATGGAGATCAATAGAGCATAGGACATGGAAGCCATGCCCCCATGCAGATGGTTATATATGTCTCTACTTCAGCAGTACAGGACATTAAGAGGTATACATCCCAAATCCACAGAAATTAATCCTGACTTGAGATGATTTTCTCATTCTGGCTACAAATCTCAGCGGCTATTTTATGCAAATGATACTGCATATAACAGCTCACTCAACAAGTGTATCAGAGAGGAATAAAAAAAAAAAAAACCACAACTTCACAGAAGTCACTGATACTTGTTTTATCTCCTTATCCTCACTCCTTCTTATCCCCTGCAGAAAGAAAAATACTTTGGGCTTGAACAGTGTGCACTAAGTCTCATAGATTCATAGGTAAGGTTAAGTTTTTATTGAATTCAAAGAAGACAATAAAAGTAGTTCTAAAAAATAAAATGAAATAAAACCATAACAAGCATACAGTAGTTACAACTTTGTACAACAATCCTTTTCCTATTATTAGTGAAGAGAATACTACTAGTGAAAATATCCTTTGGAATTCTGCCCCTTTTCCTAATTGAAAACCACAGAATGCTATCGACTCTGGATAGGAGAAATGGATCACGTACCCCTGCCCCCCTTTTTTCCCCCTCTTATTTACACAGCAGGATATTACACCAAGTATTTCAAAGTTTAAAAAGCTGGATTTTAAGTTCCTCCTGTAGCTCTCACTATACTCCCCTGGATGCTCATCCTTCACACTGAATGGAGAAGCGATTTGTCAGAGCATGGAAAAAAAAAATGGGATCCTGCAACTAGAGACCAGACTACAATATGCATGCATAAAAACCACATGAAGAGAAGCAAAGTGACAGGTACTTTTAAATCTGGATGCTGTCACTAAGTGAATAACAAGAGCGTTAATATACTCTGAGGAAGATGGAGCAGAGAGGTGATGGAGCAGTAATGCAGCCTCCTAGAAGACAGAAGAAAGTAGCAAATGTACACCCCTTTAGAGAGAATGCTAGTCCTCTTGCATATTTCTTCCCAGCAAGACTGAAACTCTGAAACTGCAGCTTTACAACGTGTCTAAATTACAATGACTAACTGTGTTAGCTGGCAAGAAAAAAAAAAGACAACCCTACAAACCAAACATCTATTGACGGACAGACAAACTGGGAGCAAATACTTGCTGCAGCAAGGTCTGTCCAAGGATCCAGCCCAATTCTTGAAGATCAACCAGTATTGGTGTGTGTACTCCCAATTCTAATAATGTCATGAAGAGCAGAAGGAAAGAAAGAAAAGAAATGGTAGTGTGCCCAAGGAAGCAATTTCCTTTTGGCAAAGCAGCAATTGTGAGTCAGATCAAATTCAGCAACCCCACTATAACCTCCCCAGGAGCCAAACAATTCTGTTCAGAGTCTTCAGCATAATATCATTGCCACTGTTGCTTTTACAGTGATGTCAGTCCAGGCTTTTTCAGTGTTCTAAGCAATTACTTTACTTTCCCATAGAAGACGAGTGACAGAGGGGGAATGATGATTTTCAAGTGTTTATGCCTCAGCAAAACTTTAACAATTTCATGGGGCAAGGAAATCAAACCACTCATTTAGCCTAAGGACTCTTCCTCTTGCCAAATGTCAATGGCTTTTGCAAACAATAGAGCTTCTCAAAGAGATCATACAAATTCTTTATAATGGAAACTATTAGGCAACCTAAATATAGAGTTCGTTACCAGTTCCCTCTATAACACAGTATGTTTGGGTTCTATTCAGCATTCCTTACTTAAGTTTCTAATGAACTTCAGCAGATTTGTCCAAGTAAGGAATGATTATTACAGCTCTAGGTTCCTTACGTTTATACAACATCTTTCATCTAGAAAGATTTCAAAATGTTTTAAAGGTCACATATAGAAAATTACTGTATTCAGTACAGTCTCCCATCAAGAGGAATGTAGTAATTTCTCAGTACCCAAGCAACAACACAGAACAATTTAGGTTAGAAAGTAAGAAAGCCATGTCTACAGGGAGAGTTTAGATCCTCAGTGACATTACCAAATTAAAGTTTGGCAACAGTTCTACAGCAAAAAGTACAGGGATTTCCAACTGGCAGATAGGAGCTTAGTTTTACATCTGACTCACGGCACATCTAACTGGCACCACACTGGGGCACTCCTTTAGTGCTAACCCAAAGAAAAACATGCCACCTCAGGAATCAGTTACACCATTCCCTGTAGCATCCAGGATTTCTCTTGGACATCTCCCATCCATGCACAACCCACTTTAACCATTCACAGAGATACCGCCATGAACAAAATTAATTTAACTCCATGATACAATCTGCTTTGAAAATTCAGTCTAGAAGTATATTAAAAAATAATCAAGAAGACATAAGAATTATTTCCACTAATCTTAACAATTCCACCAGTTGTTAAAGATCATAATCCATGTCTAGCCTCTGGCATAAAAGATAATTCTTTCAGACAGAAGAAATTATTCAATGGTGAAAACACCTACAAACCCTACCCTGCACCTGAAAATATTTCTGTGAAGTTAATTGTACATGATTAGTATAAAAATAATACAACTGTTTTAATCAACTTTGCACCTAATTTCCAGTGGTCTTCAAAACGACTAAACTTGACTATGATTGCCTGTTTTTCCATCTGCAAATCTGGTCACATTTAGTGAATTTTAACGACATAGAAGCAGACATTAAACCATCCACCACAAAGAAACACATTTCTCTGAACTAAAAAAAACAGTACACTGTCTTACAGACAAAGCTCTCATCAGTTAAAACATGCAGTAAAAATTTTGAAGAAAGAACCATCGCACACTAAGAACCACGCTAAGGCATCAACTTAATCTAACATTAATCTTCAAAATGGAAGACAAAAAAAAAAAAAAAAAAGCACTCACAGTGTCATCAAACCACCATAGTATAGTTATTCTGATGAACATTGATGAAAAACATTTTGTTGCATAGGTAGTACCAGCAAATGTTTTAGCAAGGCCCCACTTTGGTCTCTTGGACTCCAGCTCCTTTAAAAAAAAAAAAAAAAATCCACCCAAATGGCCTTTTTTGTCTCCTTGGCACCCTAATGATTCCCTCCATAGACACAAAGGTCTACTTACTAGCTCAAATCTAATTTCAGAATTAGGGCCTAAAACCTCAACCTGTATTTATCTCATGCCATGTGTAAATCCTGGACTTTGCAAATGTGAAAATGCAACCCATTTAAACCTTACAGGGAAAAGAAACCTATAAACCTACTCAGCTACACATTGTTTCAGAGTTTAAGGAGAGAAACAAAAATAAACATATCAACTAAAGCTCTGCATACCAGATCACTGTGGGGGAGAGAGTGGAAACAAAAAAACCCAAACAACAACAACAAAAAAGACATTTTGTTGCTAAAATATTAAAAAAATATGAAATATTCAAGCAAGGGAAAAAAGAAGGCAATGATAATATTGGTTTCTCAGGACTATTTATTTTTGCCACACTTTTTCTGTTTTTTAATTTTAGTGCTTTTATCCAGCTGAGTTTCCAGTGAAACAAAACATAATTTTTAACTGATTTTGCCTAGCAAACTGACTGGAGGTTAAAGAGGCTTTACTCATGCTCTTTTAAAGATTTTGAATTCATTATTTCAGCAGTATTATTTTGCTGAATATTACCTATCTGTACACATCTATCAATAATAGAAACACAATGTCATTGTTAAAACTGGAAACCACAGTATACGTGACAGATACAATTCCTCTCAGCGCATTTACTTCACTGATTTCCTTGGTTAAAAAACAAAAATAAAATAATCAACTAGTATTCAAAACTGAAGTCATGAGAAGTCCTTTCAAGATTCATTCTGGCTTTCAGAAGTCTAGGACATCAACTCTAGAAATAAAGATGAATCTTTTTTGTCAAGTAATTGGACCCAACCTCGCACTTATAATTTCAAACATGTAACGTTTGTTGCAAGTCATATTCAGCACTGATTTGACGGGTACCTAGAATGTAATTGCTGCTTCTGATAGGATTGCAACTTTTATTGCCACTTAAAACTTCCCTTGCTGAGGGGCTTAACCAGTAGGTATGATAACCATAACAAAGGATTCTTTAGCAATATTCTCTCTGGTTAGCACGCAACAGCTACAAGTGCACTCCTGTTGGCTTTATAAAAAGCCTCCATTCCCCAAGCACGCACGTTTAGGCCACGATACTCAAAAAACCACCGGCAGACGCAGGAAAACCAGGTAATCCACCGCGAGCTTTCCGACGGGGGCGCAGGGAAAAGGTCCTCCTGGGAAGTCGGGGATACGCAAAGGTGGGCGCTTCCATACGGGCGCAATTCAGCTAATCGACAATTCCTTCCCCGAAACAGCCGAGGGTTACGACCCGCCCCTAGCAAGCCCCGAGCAACCCGCACAGTGATGCTCTGTGATGAAAAGCGTATTTAAAAATAATAATAATTTAAAGAAATAAAAAAATACAGGGGGGCTGGGGAGAGAGAGAGCGTAACTGCGGTAAATCACATTTAATGATAAACAGACTTATGCTTGCATTTCACCGGGAATTTACAGCAGATGCTGTAGTCTTTCAATATTTTACTGCATGGAGACCATAAATTGCGCAGAGCAACCCCTCTCCACCTGTATTAACAGCAGGAGATGCTGTTTACAGCATGAGCGTTGGTAGTCTGCTGACGTGTTTGTTTAATTCCTGTTGAACGAGACAGTAAATCAATTCTCTGAGTTCTATGTGAAAGACCAGCATGAAATCTCACATATGTACCACATCATCCTGAGAGGCTTCGTGTTAGGATTGCTTTCAATATTCTCATTTTCCATCTTCAGATCTCAGCGACAATGCCAGATGCCCGGGAATTTTATCATCTCTCTCTCTCTCTCTGATTTTCTGGAATTATAACAAGCTATCACACTTGGACCAAAAAGCTCGGAAAGGAATAATTTATGTGGCCAGTAAGCTCATCAACACATTTTCCTGAGGAATAGGATATATTCTTTTAAATATTATTTAATTTAAGAATATATTCTTTAAGGGTTATTTAGTTCATTAGATATTATGTAGTTTTGCGTTATTTGGAGGTACAAAAGGTTGCCCTCAAGTAGAAAAGTTTAAAGGTGATCAACTCACAATTTTCAGAACTTTTGTAATTTAGTCAATATGATATAGTAATAACTTTTAATATTGTAAGATTTTTCCTGTATTGAAAAAATGAAAACAATAGTTGAGAATTTATTTAATAGCTGCCTTTTGCTCTCCTTCTCTTTTTCTTTCCCATTTCAGATAAAACTTCTGGTGAAGAAACAGGACAACCTCCTGACTGATGAAACACTAGGAGCAAATGGGCCAGGTATTAATTTTTTTTAATGAAATAAATATGAAGGACTGATAAAATGAGGCCGGTTTAATGCAGGTTTAAGACTCCAGATTACCCTAGAGTTCTCAAAAGCTGTGGATAGACCGAACCATTTTTATAGAGTAGCATAAGCTCTGGATAGACTGAACCATTTTTACAGAATAGCATATCTGGACTCATTTTATCTAGATTTTCACATCCAAATGTTGCAATGGAATCTGAACAGTAGCAAGCATTAAGAGGTCACCAATTGTACAATAGCACAGTTTCTAAAATCGCAGTAATTTATCATTCTAAAAATATATACTGTATCTATAGTCTGAAGCAATGAATCGGGGGACCTTACTTTGTGTTGAGAATGTATTGAATTACAAAACATGGCACATTCCAGAACAAAAAAAAAAACACCAAAAAAACCAACCCAAACCCCCAACTTAAACCACAGTGCTTTACTCTTTTGCATAAGCATTGCTACTTGTTGGCAAACCACTATGGAAATCTCTGAAAGTGGTATATTACCATTTATTCCCTTTTCTTCTCAGCAAAACCCTGTCATGAAAATAACATCTTGTAGATTCAGACGTTATTCCTGGGTCAGGGTACTGTACCCATTCCTGGCAGACGCTGACCTTTCCGCTGAGTTTCAGCAAACTCTTCATCCATTTTCTGGGCTGCCCGGGAGATGGAGCGGTGTACAGCGGCCTGCACGGCTCAGCCCCGGGGAACTGCTGGTGTGTGTCTCAGGGTATTGCTCGCTGTAGCGTCTAGATTGCCTTGTTCTCCTTCCTAAAGATATTGCTCCAGGCCGTGCTTTACAGCGAGAGAGAAACAAGGGGAAAAAACTAAACATGAGGTTCTGCTTGGAAAGCGTGGGCTAAACCGGCCCATTAGCCTGAGGCGGGAGGAGAACGATGGGTACGGGTAGAGAAGCAGGAGAGAGCGGTGTTACCTCGTACCCCTGCGCTGTGCAGTGCTTTTGCGCTCAAAAGCTTACAGGTACTGTGCGGCTCACGTGCAGCGCAGCAACAGTAAACAAAACACTGGTGTTTTATTACCTGTATCATCTTAGTGCACCGGAGCCCCAGTCACAGGCTAGGATGCCATTTTGCAAGATGCTGTACAACCGGAACAAAGAGCACATGTCCTAAGTACGTAACAAAAGACGGCAGTTAGATGCAGGTAGATGGCAGAGTGCAAGCAGACAATGAGATGATACTGGTCAGCATTGTAGTGGTCAAAGCTATTTTTGCTGCATTGTCTTTGTCAAGAAACGATGGGATTTTGAGAACAAAATATGCCCAAGGTGGGAGCTTTACCCAAGTGTGTGAAAAAGCATAACCGAAGATGTAGGCTTCTTTGAAAATTGAACAAGTGAAAAATGGAGAAACTTCCTGATTTTGAAGGCAAAGTTGTCAAAAAGAATTTCAGCTAGAAATACTGGGGTATAACAAGGAAATGGAAAATGTACGTAAAGTGCTTGATGTTGACTTAGGGAAGCAATGAAAGACCCATTAGTTGGGACATCACATTTATGTAAAAGTGCTAATACTTTTAAAAGATTGACAGTTTTCTACGTCTCTAGCAATCTTGTACAGCGGCATTTTGAAGCCTGTGTAGTATTTCGTACTTGTGGTTGGCCGTTTATCCTAATTTCACTCTGCATTCACATCCTGCTTCCAGTATTGTAATTTTCCTTGCTTTCTGTTTTTTTCCCGTATTTGACTTACCTTTTCCTCTCTTCCTCTATTGCAGTTTCTTTCTTTCTTCTCTTTTTATGCTTCTCATAGAGCCTTCTGTAAATGATGAATAAAATGTATGGATTGCACATCTGAGGACGGGCCACGCCAGGCAGAGGCTGCTGGCCTGGGTTTGATGGTATTTAGTTAGACATTTACATGAAGTTGGTGTCCAGACCCAACCCCCGGTGGGGAGAAACAA
>NW_009647572.1:2919114-2961160 GCF_000708025.1 Charadrius vociferus | reverse complement strand
ATCTGATGCTAAAACAGGCACATGATTTTCTCTCCGACAGGGACCGTTTCTCTCCATTGACTATAAAAAGAGCTTTGCACCAATAGTCCAGAACTGGACGTCTACCCTTTAAAATTACAGAATTACATGAGATGACTCACCTGCGCTTGAACCTTATGCTACATGAAATCTTTAGACAGGAAGCAGTGGAGAAACCTGTCTCCTTGTGCCCTTTTCCACAGTACACTCTCTCTACTGTATAAATAAACATATTCTTTCCCCACTTTCAGAAAGCAATTATTTTGAAACAACCTCTTGCTCTTGACCTTTCCTCTGTCGCAGCCTACTTTGTCCATACCAATTGTGAGAAGCAAAACAGAACTTCCACTGATGGTTACAAAATGCTGGGATGTGTTGTAATCCCGCAGGAACCATTCTTGGAGAGAACTGTTTCTAATCAGCAGGGGGAATTGCAACTGCCAGCCACAAATGTTATCCCTAACAGGCGAGTAATCTTTCTGGTTGTCGCGTTCCAGACCTTCTGCTGCATGGCCATCACCCAAACCACTGTGCTTAAAGATCATGGTGTTTTCCCAGCAGCGTTGGGCCTGTTTCCCACTGAACTCCCAACTAACCCTTATTTTGGGAGCTGAAAGGTGATTGGGATGGTGCATTCAAAAGTTCAGGTGGATGGGTCATGGTGCCCTCCATGTGGTGCTACCCATGGTGCCTGTGCATTTGTGCAAGGATGGATTTTTTCTTGAGTAACGCTGAAGAGGGAAGAAAGGCCTTTTTCCCTCACACCTTTTTCTGTCCTCAAATAGGAGAACATCAGTGAAAGCACCAAGCCATCCCGTGTCATCTCTGCAACTGAAACGGTGGCAGAAAACTCATCCGTCTCTGCTAAATATTTGTATGGGACATGACCTAGATAGTCTGACAAAATTGATGGCATCAGTATTAATTGGCAGTCTTTAAAAGAGTGCTTCAGGGAAAGAAAGGGGATGAACGAACCTTCATTTTTAATTCCTTTAGTTTTAAGTTTGATTTCATTTAGAAATACAGTTGTTCTGGAATAGTTATTTGCACCCTATTTTAATTCAGCTGAGCTAAAGTAAACACATCTTTAACACAGAAGGGATGGGCAATATCATTGTCTCTGTACATCAAGCAGTCACTCTAGCTAGCGTTTGGTCTCATCTTAAAAATGACATTTTTATAGTACTGTACTAGGGAAATGCTTATGGTATGATTATGATATTGAAGATGATATTATGCTGATAGCTTTGTGGAAGTTAAAGATCTAATAATATTTTCAACATCTTACGGTTTAAATGTTCTGGCATGCATGACTTCTCAGTTAAAAGTTTATTCATATTAAAGAGGATGTGAAAGGGGATGGTAGCAATTCCTAAATATCTTTTTGCTTGAAAATTCTTGCTGCACAGAAAATTACAGTTGTTCCCGAAAAAATGTGTTCTTGTATGAGGTTATTTAACAATAGGCTGTTGCTGTGTAAATCCATATGAAGACTTGCCATTTAGTCAATACTTGAACCATTGTTGCGCACATCAAACCTATGCCAGTTGCTGCATTACCAGCATCTTGAGCAATTAAGTAATCACTTTATCACTGCTTCAGTGTAAAAAACTCTCCGTAAAGATGATGATCATTATATTGTAGATAAACCACCTTTTAATCCCTATTTATAAAAAGGAAAAGTACGTAAGTATAAAATTGCTCTGGAACAAATGCACGTTATTCCAGTACAGTGTATCTGTTGTGCTTGGGTTGCACTGATACAATAAAATCAACACAATTAAATCAATTCATGGCAATTTGTTTGGTGAGGTTTTTTAACATGCTTGTTATAATGAGGCTGGAATCCCGTCTGGGCTTCTATACACTACTGCGTTGGAAAAAAACTGCCTGTGTTTGCTCAGCCTCGGGATCAGCCCAAGCTATCAAAAACGTGTCGGTGGCTTCTGGCAGTCCACGCTGCTCTTACTGGTGTGTGGAGGCAGGAGACCAAAATTCTACTTTAGAAAGGGCTGGGACAGGGAGGGACCACATCTAGAGTACATCATAACATCAGAGAGCCTAAAACATGTTTTAAAAGGGTTTGCACTTACTTGCATGTATGAGCCTGACCTAAGCACATTATATAATTTTTAGGGAACTATTGCATTCCTGAGACTTGGTTCACCACCATATCCTTCAGGTTTCACACAGGTAGAATGGCCCTGACATCAGCAGGGGTATTCTGTCGTGAACCTGGAGTAACACAATGGTGAATAAGTCCAGGAGTCTTTCTAGGGCCATAATTTGACTGTATGTTTGTGCAAATTTGGCTCAAAACACGTAAGACACAGGACTGTACACAGAACGTTTGCAGGTTATAATGCAGCAGCAGTAGTTGTGCGTGTAGGATCATGAAAAATTTGACCAACAGCGGTCATTTTTTAGATTTGTCCTCTATGGACTGAAATGAAATTACCAAACCACTTAATTTCAGATGCTTGGTAATTATCAAATAATCATTTCATTTACTGCCTACTTCCCATTCACTCTCCTGGTTTGGGCCCAGCCTTTTTATCCTTGCAGATTTTGTGGTGAATTTAAAAGACAACAAATGTTCAGCTCTATAGTATCTGTAAGTCCTCTGCTTCATCACAGAAAACTCTTAAAGTAGAATTTTCCCTACTTTTTCCATTCAGCCTCTCTCGGAGGTAATCTGAGGTGTGAAGGATCGCTGCTAGGAGTAAAAGAACATTCTCAACACTCATTAAATATTTCTGGCCCTTTTGCTGAGATTCCCAGGCACAGTGGCACACATGACAGTCTTTTAGACTGAAGATGGTAATTCATCTCGGATACGTCTCTAAAGAATGTTAATAAATAATACTGATACTTAATTCTTCTATCATACCTCCCCCAGGAAAGGTGTGCGAAAAACTGCCTGTGAATGCTAGATTGAAGGTACATCAGGCGATGGCTTCAGATGCTGGAAAGGCGTTCACACACCCCATGTCTGGACTTGAGGAGCCAGCGGAAGTTTCCCTCCTAACAAATGGTGAAAAATTGGCTTCTCCAGGGCAAACGGTTCACAGTGGCAAAGCTGGGGTCTTGCTTTGAACCATCTATAAAGGGAGCAGAGGGAGGCAAGGCTCTCTGTGAATTTAGATCTCGTGGGGTTAAAGGAACTGGAGTGAAGCTGCCATTATCAACTATTTAAATTTGGGGCTAAATGTTTCCCTGGCTGGTCCCATCAGGGTGAACTGAGGTAGGGTCCAGTACATCCTGTGCCAAGGAGGATCCATTTGGGCAAAGCCAGAGCCCCCCGAGGAGGAATAGGTATGCATTGCAGAGGCTCATTTAAACAGAAACAACCTCTGTCTTCAGCTGCCAGCTCTTGCTGACATCAGCATAAGATCTAGCTGGTTACAGGGGTGAACACATACATACCTTGATTAGCAAGCCACGCTCCCTCAGGGCTACAGGAGAGAAAAAAAATAGCCTGCTCTCAACCTATCTGTTCAGGTCTGCTCCTCGATTTCATCATCTGCCTTTATCCCTCCTACTTTGCTCCCTCTTTCACTCTCTCTAAATGTCATCTTCCTTGTTGTGTTTTTTTTTTCCCCTTTTCTTGTTTCTCTTTATGTGTTCCTCCATCCTGCTTCCTGTTTTCTTTTCCTCCTTCTCATTACATCTTTCTAGCTCGTCTTTTGTACTGCTTATTCTGCCTGCTTCATCCTCTAATTTCTGTCATGTCTCACTCTTCTCTTGCTTGCTTTTCACCTTCACTGATGCTCTCTCTTTTAGGAGTTGTTTTAAAGCATTAAAATCTGGCCAGAGTTTGGGTTTCCTATTTTTGTGTCGTGCAGGTGGCAGGCTTCCAGTGGAAACACTGCCAAAGGAAGAACAGCAGCCCAGAGGAGATTTCACACTTTACAGTGATATTTAAAGCATTCTGAATCTGATTAGGGGATATGGCTGAAAGTCACATAGCTTCCTGGTCTTACACGGCATTTTTTTAAAAGCTGTCAGAGCAAAAAAATGAAATACTGGAACTAAAGCCCCTAAGCAAGTTCCAGCTTCAGTTCAGTTCTCCGACACTGTGTCAGTCAGCACGCAAACACCTACTGCCACGGCTGGATTCACAAGTGCCATAAGCCACCTTTGGATCAAAAGTGCCATTCTTTTTTTTTCTCACTGTAAATCTCTTTTATAAGTTCCTCCAGATTTACTTTGAGATCAGAATTTGACTTACGGGCATTATCTCTGACAAACGAAGGGGAAAGGGTGAATGTGTAGCGCTGTGGCATCAGGAGGAAAAAAGGATATTGCAGATGTACTGCTTTTTTCAGATGTAATAGGAGGAGTGAATGAACAAACCAACCTTCTGTCAGAAAAGAAAAAAAAAACATACAAAGATCATGAGTCCTTAAGAAGAATTCCTTTGCTGTGTATAATAAAAAGTGTAATTCACTGCTCATAGCTATATATACACACATACACACACAGAGACATGGGTACATAAATATTCAAAACAGTCGCAAATTTCTCTTAAAAGGTATTCCATATCAGCTCACTACATTTTCATTATGAAATACTCTGAGGTAAGAGATCTCCATAAGAAACCCTTGAGTCCCCTTTTCTCAATTTCCACGCAATTCTAGATAAGGGAGAGAAAGATGGATTTAATAAAGGTGCAGCATGTGGGAGTGCTGGGAAGAGATCTCACTTTTTTTGCTTTTGTTTTTGGCTTGGAATCACTGGCTTTGTCTCAGTTTGGCAAAAGATTATATCCTTCATGACATAATCCATGTCAGTGTCCTCTGCCTCCAGCCCCAGTGTTACCTTTTCCATTTTTCCTTTTTTTTCCCCTCCTTTTAATTAAATGAACATAAAATATAGCATCTAAACAACAAAAAGGAACAAAAAAAACCCCAACCCACTCAGGGATCAGATCCAGCTAATAGAACACAACACTGTGTGGGTTCAGAATCAAGGCCAGGCGAGGAAGCCTCTCCCCTGAGGAGAAGACAATTTCCTCGCCACTGTGCTGAGGCTATTGCAGCACCAGCATCCCTGAAGAACCACGCGCTGCCTCTCACCACCCCTTCATCTCTCTCCCCGTCCTTTTGGCTGGACTCGTGTCGCTGCCAAGTGCAGGGCTGGACGGCGTAGAGACTCAATATTGGGTCAGAGCCCTTTACAGCCCTTCTTTTTCAAAATAAATAAATATATAAATGAGAGAGAGAATGAGTAACGAAGTTGTCTAATTAACGTGGAGTGTACCCTCAGGCTTTGCCTGTAGGTTCAGAGCACCGTCTGTAGCGAGCCCATCGCACTGACAGGTGGTCTGGGGCTGGGAGAAGCAGAAATCTCCCAGAGGAACCTGTCAGTCAACATGGATCGGTGTTGATTCCTCCTGTTAAGTAATTGCTCAAGTAGGAGACTCTCCAAATTGCTCAGGATTCAAGAAGAACGGTTCAAATAAAAGACTGCCTAATCTTGCAGCGCTGCTGTTTTTAAGATGATTTAAACCTTAAAAAAATAGCGCCCTGGAAAAAAAAAATCAATAAAATTGCAGTTATCAAGATGATGGTCACAGATCGCCATCACTGGAAGTTGAACATTGAGGTCAGACGACTTCTTCACGAAGCAGCTGCGCCGCATGGTCTCACTGGTGTCTAGGCTGCAAATGATGGGGGAGGCTGCGCGGCTAACGCTGCAAAGGCACACTGCTGATGCAAAAGCTCTGCTCTCAAGCTAAACTGCCGCTCTCCGGCTGCTAAGAAGGAAAAGGAAATGTAGTTACACACAAGGGAGTTTGAAAAATGACAAATTTCGCTACTTAATTCTGAATTGGAGTTATCATCATCTGTAGCCGTTACGTACGTTCGACTAACCCTCAGAATGCTCTGGCACAGCCTTACAAAGAAATCTTCAAAGAAACCCCGGGATCAAGGCAGTGTAAGCACAAGCTTTAAGTCAGCTTTACGTGACAGCTTCTGATTTATGCTTTCAAACGTACCCACAGATCTCTGCCTCAGTTTGTTAGTTACCACTTGCAAAATACATAAGGGCATGCAGTGCCTTAATATACCTCTCCCAGAAGAATAAAATCTGTATTCATACTCTATTAAATGAGATGGTTCGGAGAAGAATTACATTTTCCTGAAACTGGATTTATGAAAAGACTATCTAGAAGCTTCTGTTTTTAATTAATTGCAAATTGTGTAGCATTCTAGACAACTTTAATGTCCAAATTTGTCCTCACTAAGTCTATTTAACTGCTACCCTTTTCATATAAACATTGATAAATATTGCTAAGAATGAAGTGTTGAATGTCTTTTTTATGATACCAGTAGAACATACAGTAAAGGCTTTACCATTTCCTTTATCCTTGGGGAAGTACTTAAGCAGATAAAGTAATTAATAATGTGAGTTCCTAGCTTATATAGTAACAACAGAATATTTGTTAGCTGCACATGTAAGAAGATTTCAAATAAATTCAGTAGTTCTATCTGTAGTTCAATATTTTGAAAGAAAAAAAAATCCTATAATTGGATTTATTTGTTGTAAAAAAGCTATTTTACAGCTAAGAAGGGAGACATGTAGCAGAAACTCTTTAACCACGTCTCTCATTAAGGTGCAGTAAAATGAGCTAGATACTCTGCTTGGGTTAACCAGCATACCTTTACGCAAGCTGTTTGACCTGTACACTTAACTCCAGATAAGAATCTGTCCCTGTGTAACTAGAAGATAACAAACTGGAGAGTAGACATAGGAAAAAAGCAACTCAACGAGACAGGGGCAGGACATGATTGATTGACTTTGTGTTCGTTTGGTAACCTCAAGGGGTCAAATACAAGAGAGGTCGTAGAGCTTCAAAATCTAAAAAGTGCACGTATTCTAAGAGCTGTGCTCTGTCTTCTTAGGAGTTTGCCTGGGATGCTGGCCAGAATAGCACTGCAATAGCACCTGACAGATAAAATTAAAGCATGAATCATAATCTCTCTAGTCTGCCAAACCAAGCTTTATTCAACTTGTAGCTTTAAGATAGATTACAGTTTATAATTTGATGGCACGTCCAAAAGCTAACTATCCCTTAATTTCAAACAGTGCTGTGGGAAGGTCATGTATTTGCGCTGGGGTACAAACTTGGGTTTGTGTGATGAGAATTGAGTGGAGGGAGTTCAAAATCATCATGGTTCCTATTGTTTAAATTTAAATGAAATACCGGCTGGACATTTGCCAGGATAAGATATCATTCTGACAGAGCAGAAGACTCAAGTATATCGAGCGAGCTCTTTGGATTAGTCTAAAAGAATAAAGGGCATTGTAACACTCTTACAAGGCAGGGAAAATGTGGAATGCTTCAAAAAACAAGCCTTCAAAATAGCGTTGATAATAAATGATCTGAATAACATTTGGAATATGGAATTCTTGATATTTGAAACCTGTTTCTTAGATATGAGGAAGAAGGCAGGCAGACTAGACCTGGAAGAAAGCCTATTATAGGGTAGAAGAGAATTATTTTCATTAATGCTAGCATTTTTGATAGGCTAATCTTCCAAAACAAACCTACTTAATCTGTAATCTTTGAAGCTATAGAATTGGTTGGGTACCACAGTAAGTATCATCCTTCCAATTTTCATTTTAGACGCTGTAGCAATCAAAGGATGATATAGCTTCAAAGAGTAATACGACATAGTTTGAAGTTCAATTTATCATGCTGGTAACGGACCAACCACTGGGATTTTTTAGTTGGCTTGGCTGGGACAAGGGATGGACATATAGAAGTCTTCAGTCATCAGATTACCTTGATATGCATGAGTAATTGGTCATCTGGATATAGGGTTAGGTAAACTAAACACTTTGTAACTGACAGCAAACTGCCTGCTTTATCAACACCAATAAAAAAGACTAATGCAATTTAGGAGTTTTTCTCTCTGTGCCTAGATGTACAGCAGATTTGTATCTTTTAACAAGTGTTGTAATCAGCAGATCAAAGGATAAAATAGTATAGAAATAAAACAGACTTCAATTTATAATTCAAAGCATTCTTACATTTGAGATATTAGCTTACGGAAGTAAAATAGCTAGCAGACGTCTGTGCAAGAATACATAGTCTCTTTGGCAGTGTCCATTCAGGACCTGACATTCAGTTCATCAGTTGCAGTTATGACCAAATCTGTGAAAAAAGGGGATCTAGATTTTGATAGGAGTAGCCATCACTAGATGCAGTTCATATCTTTTCTGGGAGTACTTCCAGTTAAATTAGTGACACACATTCTCAATATCGACTCCAATTTAACATTGATCTTTGGCTGCGAATTTCTTTAAAAGGTTTTTACACGTGAACATTTAATAAGAAAACCCAATAAGGAAGAAACCCATTAAGAAGACACAAGAACGGTAGCACAGCATCTGCCATAAACTAACGATGTATGTGAAGAACCTTGGCTCAGCTGAAAACGTTATCTGAAGTTTAGAGACAGATTCAGCAGTAGGCACTAGTTGCTTTGTGCTGCTACATGGCAATGCAAAGCAAACAGAATATAGTCATAAGCTGGGCCGGGCCTACAGCTGCTGTGCATTACTGGGGGAACTAACACCAGCCAAAGAGACCTTATAAGCCTGATCATTAATTGACTGGCAGTCAGGCACAGAGATCCTTTACAAGAGTGACATTGGGGACCGGGTGGTAATTGTGCACGCTGTCAGGGAGAGCTATTAACAGATGAGGCCGGTGTCCCCGACTGATTTTGCCCAATTAAACCGAATCATGCAAATCAGGGAGTGAGGAAGGGCGACGCTTGGCTTTGTTATCTCCAGCGTTATACATCGAGGTATAGATCTGCACCTGCTTATTGCCTACAGCAGTTTCTACACCAGTCATTAATAACACACTGTCAATGTATGTCCTCCAGCTGAAGCCTACACGTGAGATTTCAGGAGCTTTAACTCTACGGAAAGTTTGAATACTCTGATGTTTTTGCATTATTGCACAGAGATGTGGGATAAAAGACAGGCAAATGGCAAATTTCTAAAGTGACTGGGTTTTGTTTTAATTTTTAAGTTAAAAATGAATTGAAACGTTTGATCTGTAAATTGTCACAAAAAGTGCTATATCCAAGTCATAGGTGATGCATCCTATGAAATCCATGTCCTAGGTGATCCATCCTACAATCCATTTGAAAGGATCTTGAACTTTGATGTGTACAAAGCAAAGAAGTTTTAAGTATTGAACCATTCACTCAGATATCTATAAGAAGACACGCACAACAAACACGCCAGTTCTCTATGTTCCTTACAGTACATTCAAGCTCTGGAAATGCAACCAAAAAAAAAAAAAATCACCTATGGTGATGATATTACAGATTATATAAGCTTTCTCTGATGTTCAGAAGGTGTAGGAAGGGTTGGCGTAGTAGGCACAGTCAGGATGATCTCTCACAGCATGCCGCCACTTCAGTTTGAAGTCCTCAGTGAAGAGCTTGGAAGAATTATATCTGGCCAGTCCAATCATAATGTCTTAGATGTGCTGATGAATGGTGTTGCTGTACAAAACCTCCAAGTTCAGAAGCAACCTTGAAATGTCTGTTTCCAGTGCTATCAAAGATGGGAAGTATTGTAAAGCTAATGTTACCCATATAAAGATGAACAGCAGGAACATCAGTGATAATATGAGCGTGCTGCAGCTGTACCTGGACAGTGGGAAAGCCAGGGAGTTAAAAAGAAAGAGGCAGTCAGTTCCAGAAGATGGTCTGGGAGAAATTTTTCTTTTATTGTCTGCTGGTTTATTTCATTTTTAATTGGCGAGGAAGAGGGGTCATATCCTGATACCAGGAGCCTTCCAAAAGTCAAGAAATGTCATATACAAAGTAAGTCAGCATAGTTTTTTTATTTTCTTGGAAACAAGCTGCTAAGTTGCTTTATTAGATACACATTTATTTTATGAAGCAACTGAACATTATACAGAGGGTAACAACTATGTAATAGCTGGGTGGTTTTTGTTTTTTTTTTTTTCCTATTGCACATGAAGTATGTTGCACAGGCAAATGTGGCTGTACAGTAACTTTCTTTGTGTTTGAAATCAAATAGAGATGGGAAGAGTCAGAGCATTTGTAAAAACTAGTGATACACCATGTTTTTCAGCTGTATTAGGATAACTGCATTGCTGTATTGGGGAAAAAACCCAACATTATTCAGCTGGAAAGTCCAGATACGTTACTGCAGGATACCAGTAACCTCTGCAAATGTTTGCATTGAGGTCCCCATAGAAAGATTAAATTATGTTTTCAGAAAAAGTTATTGCTACTAGCCTTTACCTGTCCAGTAACTTGCAGTTGTAGTAGCCTCTTGGTACTTTCAGCAAATGAGCCAAGTCAGATAAGTTCTTAGAGCTTTTTTTTTCCTTTTTTTTTTTTTTTTTTTTTTGAGGCTGTCCTTGCAGCACCTAAATCCCCAGAATCACGGCAATATTCTCCTTTACTCCAGCCTGGCTTCCCGCTTAGCTAGCAGCTCAGCACTGCAGCTTAGTATTCAATACTCCTCCAGTGTCCCAGCTGAGGAACCTCCTTTTGGTAGTTAGAGGGGTCAAATTTACTGCCTGAATTGATTGGCAGACTTTATTTCAAGATAGCATTATGTATTTACACAGAAATAAACAGTGGGCACAAGTTCTTTCGTGTTTAATCCTCATTCCAGGTTGTTTACACGTGTTCCTAACTCAGCCTTGGATGAAGATACTGAGTTCTTGTCTGTCTGTCACTGTAAATGTTCAGTGACTCTGCTTAAACCCAAAACCCACTGTGGATTTTGAACGGTTTAAATGGATGCAGACTCTTCAGTTTTATCTTGTTTGGGTTTTTTTTTCCCTTTCTTTTCCACCTGGGAAATAAAATAAGCAGATGGAATCTCCAATCTTTTGAGAGCAACCGCAGGGAAGAAGTTTTCCGTGGGTGTGCAAAAACAAGCTAGAGGACAATTTGTAATTTATTGCTGCACTGCTGAGTCTGAAGTAATTGTGTCACTTCTGAGCAGTCTGAGAAGGCTGGGTGAAAGCACACATTAACATGGGAACGTTACTAGAAAAAAAGTGCGATGTCAAACTGGCTAGTTCCCACAAAAATTGCTGATGCGGAAATAATAGAAAAATTGTTATTTTTCTTGATGATGTTAAACTATGTATGGATTAAGTTGTATTAAAAATGAATAAATTTGCAGCTTTTCTGGTTAGAAACCTGTGTTAATGGATGTGAATACAACATTAAGGATGATTTGTTTATTGCCAGCCAAAGTACTCTGACATAATTATAGCACTCCATGGTCTTTCTTAATGGATAGCGTTAATTTTGGAGCCTATCTGGGTTTGCAGAAATTACTCACTGTATTAATAGGTGCCAGCTGTGAGATAAGCCACTGACAGCTTCTTAAAAATATTGTTGTTCTTTCACACTGACTCCATGTAAACCAAATCATTGCACAATTTCGCATTTGTTGCCGAAAGCTAAAAAGAAAACCACCGTTTCACTTTACTATTGTAAATATTTAACTGATGAAGTATAAAATATTCTCCAGCTTGCTCTTGTTCTATGGCAGAAGAAGCAATAATTTTTAAATAATCATTCTTTTCAGCTGCATTTGTTCGAGGGGAAAAAGAAAAAATACAGTCAGGTGTCTTTTACTGGTTCTGCAGCCTCACGGGGAATTTCTCCTGGAACTCCCAGTGTAAAATCACCTGAAGAAAAATTTGAATGCAAGTGCTTCTGAAGAGCAAAAGGTGACTGATCTTGCAGTTTCGCGATCACTTTGTACTTTATACTCCCCTTCTCTGGCCAGGGCTCCATCCCTGCTTCCCCCCCTGCCTTTGCTGCTGTACAGGCAGAGCAGGGCATGGTGGGCTGGATCAGCTTGCCGGGCTGGCAGCGACGGCTCTGCTGGGTTTTCTGCAGAATTCATTTTCCCTGCTCCGATCTGTGAGCTAGTCCAACTCAGCCCACAGCTGTTTGATTGGAAGCAGCGGGAGCTTGTAACCAGCGGCAATGAGGAGTAAGCTGGACTTTTTTTTCTCTTTCCAGGCTGCGGCGAGTCAGGCTTCATCGCACACGTCGCAAGTCGGCAATATAAAAATAGGTAACCTGAGCAATAAGGTTGCGCTGACAATCGCTCAAAAAAGCAATTGTCCTAAAAAAAGGACATGAATCTGACCTACAATCAAAAGACTGAAAAACTGCCAAACGGGCAACTTACTGGGAAGCGAAAAGCTCTTTGTAGATTATCACTTATTTAACAGCAGACATGTAAGTGGTACTTCCCAGATATAGGACTTGATTCCTGGCACTCACAGCCTAAACATACATTGGAAGACGGAGGCACAGAGACCAGCCTACATCATGGAGTTGTAGTCCTGAAGGATCAGGCCCATAGTAAATAATTAAACACGACAGTGGGAGAACTGACCCAGACAGTGACTAGACACATCTACATCAACTTACAAGAATAAAACTGCACTAGCTCACAGCCTGCTGACGTGAGAAGCTAAGGCCCTGCTTTCCCGGGGTTAATCCTGGCCGTGCGGCCCCACCTTTTCCCATTTTCCTCCCTCTGGCACCAGCTGACCCATGGTTGAGCCAGGTCAGCTCACTAAACCAGCTTTCTGCCAGCTCAGCCAGGGGATCCAACAAACCGTGGGGCGATGTGAGCAGTAACAAGAAAGCAGAAAGGTTGGCAGAGCAGAAAACGTTCTGCTGGGGGCAGCCAGACATCCCATCATCTCAGCTGTAACGGGAACCCTCCCAACAGGGCTCCAAAGTGCGAATTATTTGCATTCCCTTTCTAGCACTAGCAACAGCAAACCTGTAGCTGGTTATTTTTCACTTTAAAAAATCAAAGGATCACAGGTTAATTCAGGTTGGAAGGGATGTCAGGAGGTCTCTAGTCCAATCTCCTGCTTAAAGCAGGGTCAGCTTTGAAGTCAGGCTGAGTTGCTCAGGGCTTTGTCCTTTCTTGCCTTGAAAAATCATTCTCTTTATTTGAGAAGTTGCACAGTTTATATAAAGTTTGTGATATTTTCCAGGGGAAATGCCTTTCCTCTGTCACAAAAACACCTATGCAGCTTTAGCAGAGGACAGAACTATAAAAAATGCCAAATGTCCTTCTTTTTGAGCTGCTCAGGTGTAGGCAGAAGGGCACTCTGCAAATGTGTCCGTGCAAACGGCACACTGGCACACTCATAGCCTCCTCTGTCGGAAGGCACCGGTTCTTGGGTATCATTCCTTGGGGTCCACTGAGAGAGTTACGAATTCCCACCCCGGGACCCGGGACTTTCCCCTAGCCGTCTCAGTCCGAATCAGGCACGTGAGCAAAGCCTCCTGCTCACCCTGCTTAACTCGGAGTGATTTCATTCCGACCTCAGAGGCGGACGGCGGGCTCAGCCGGCGGGTACCAGGTCACAGGAGCTTTTCCTGGGGAAGGGGTGGGTGACTATGATCTGCAGGGAGGATAACTCTTCACCCCAGCACAGCTGGATCCGGAAAAGGGCACCTGTGCATAGCCTGGGGGGCACATGACAAACAAGGTTGTAATTTCTTCTTTAAAATGCACTGAGATTTTTTGTAAAAAGGAAGCAAGGAAGCTACTTAAGAAGAAAGCTCTGTGGGTAGCAAAGTCAGCTACCCAAAAGTCAGAAGATGCCAGCTGACTAGACGACCTTGACTTGGTCCCCTGCGCAAAGTGCATTATGCAGTATCAGCACGTAGTGTTCCTCCATGGGATCTCTGTCTGGTTCAGTGCAGAATACAGATGAAAAAGGAGTAATAAGGGGATCTTAAACTTGCCACTTTCTAACATTGAAAAGCTTCACCTTGGACCTTATACCCCAATTAATATTCCTGTAATGTAAAGTGTTACATGCAGTATGCATGATATGTGTAGACACACCTTTATATACTCTGGATCAGGTTCTCACCTGAAAGAAAAGTAAAAATGCCTTGAAAGAGACTGAAAAATAAAATGATTAATGATGAGATTTGACTGTATCTCCTTTTACAATTTATGTTAACTTTGGACTTACGAGAGCATATTAAAAAATTTATATAGGAAACAGTAAATCAGCTTATCATAGCAAATCTAAAACAAATATGACCATGTTTGGATGTGACCGCGTGAACAGTCACATGGGGAGAAAATCCAAGCAGCTGCCTCCAAATAACTATTAATCCTCCCAAAGGCGAACAGACAAGAGAATGGCCTAGGGCCTCTTAGAGCCAGACCCCGTGCATTTCAGGAGAAGCAACACTGAGGAAGCTGGGATGAAGCAGAAAGCTGAGAGGAGAGCTCATGTATGGTGGCACTGTTTGGTACTAATGCTGCCTTTTCCCCAACTTTCTTAATTCCTCCATATATATTTTTTTTAATTTTCCTTTTTTTTTTTTCCCCTTCTTCCAGAGAGTGCAGTAAATTGCAGAAGACAATACATGCATAACATCAGCAACACTAAAAATTTTAGATGTTTAGGAACCAGGACTATTTTCAGGTAACATTTCTTATCCTCCTGTGATTCTTGTGAAGGGCCAAGAAATCTGTAGAATGGACTTAAAGGTGGAGAATCTCTGCCATTTACTGAGTTCAGCAACGCTGTTGTCTAGCCCTCTGGCTTTTTACTGCTTTGTGTTGCCTTTGTGGATGACATATGGAGACCTGATAGATTGGCTTTCATTTGGTCCCCTAACTCCTATTAAGAAAACGGGGGAATTATAACATGTTGGTAGCAACACATATTGGATGAAAAAGTACAGTGGGAAGGTGAACAGGAGGTTTCCCATTGACTTGGTGTGTTCAAAATTTACACCGTTTTTAAAAAACACATCCATTTCTAAATGTCCATGCAATAAAAGGGCCAAAAGGTAACTGCATTTAATCAGAAAAACACACAAAAAAGAAAAGTTGTAAAATAAGAAAACTATTCTGACATAAATAAGATGTCTTTAAAGATACTATTTTAATTCAGATCGAGTGTTTGTCAATTAAGAGCATTAACTGTGGACACAGTCATCCTAACTGGCATATGCATTCATCCATGGACGTAGCCTGGAGGGGTGGTGATCAATTATTCAGCAAGGCATTTTATGCTGCCTCCACCTTTCATAGCACATCATCTGCTAGACTGTGATCAGCAGCAAATATCTGAACAACAGCAAATGAGAAAACAATTACTATTTCTCAGCTGAAGCTAAGTGAGATTTTAATTTCCTCAGCCACTAGGTTATGGAAGCTGCATCAGTCCAGCTCCTTCCGTTCTGCAAAAAAAGCTGAGATGGTGGTTTCCCATTCTCCAAATATCCCATATGCTTTAGTGTTCAAACCCCTCAGAATTCTGTCTCTTCCATTCCATTTATTGCAACCTCCTCCTCCCCCGGATGTTTGCTGTTGGTCCAGCAGCATATTGATAGAGAACAGCTCTCCCTGTGTGCTTTTCCAGTTTTGAAGTTGCTTAAGACTGCAGTTGGAAACGTTGCTCTGGCTAAAGCCGACAGAGATGAAGAGGTCACTGCCCCACACACTCATCAGTTTGTTCTTCATCCTCCCCCCATCTACCTCCAGCTCAGTTCTCTTGGGTCAGCCCAAAGCACACTATCCCACCAAAAACCTGTTCATTTTCTGTGGGATCAGGGGAGCTGATTCACCCTCAAGTTGCATAATCCCTCGATGTGATGTAAGGAAGAGAACAGGGACACACGTGGGAGTGGGGACATGAAGACAGAAAGACTGCCATCTTTGGTGGCTGCCCACAGTTGTACCAGATTAAGTGTAGCGTGAACCACTCTCAGAGAAGTACATGTTGACCACAATCTCTTTACTGGGGAAAATACAATATTATAAGGTAACATAAGCTACTTCCCACATATTTTGGCTTTTTTAGTTTGGCTTTCGTTGGCTTTCCCCTCTCTGAAGCTGGAGTCACAGTTTATGCAATTCAGAAATCAGATACGCGTAAAAATTCCTTCAAACTAAGATGTTTTTTTTTTTTCTCTAAACCATCACTAACACATGCCTGGATGAATCCATGCAGGACTCTTCCCATACTTATTCTCTCCCTTTCCAAGTTAGTTATACTTCATGCCCTTGCCTTTTTGCACCAGGTAGGCTCTGCCTATTTTTTTTGTATAGTAAATAGCTTTTTTGCCTCAAAACAGGGAAAACATACCAGAAGCCATTATAAAACAATCAAGATCGTTAATCCTATTCTTCTCCTGTGGGAGCTGCTTTGTGTTTCTGTTGCTCCAGGGCATCCATCTCTTAGAAGTGCATATTCAGCGTTTTCCCCCTTGTATTTTTTGTTGTCATGGGTCATTATCAGGTATGGAGCAGGATGTGCCTGAAATTGCAGCATCTCTTCATCTCTTTCTCTCCCTTCTAGGAGGTTAGGGATAAGAGCAACATGACCTGTGAGGCAACATTTCAGCTGATCTTCCTGTGGGCAATTGTTGCATCTGCTTTGTCGAGCTGCTTTTGCTTACTATCCTGAAAAGGCCTGGCTGATTTTAAACTGAGGTCAATATTTGGAAAAGAAAAGGTTTTCCACTATGAAATTAAAAGGAACTGGTAGCTCTGTAAGGAGCTCGGTAGCTCTGTATGAAGTAAACTGTGCAGTTCTTACTTCCGAGTTAATAATCAGACCTATACCTAAACTTAAATAATAAGCCTATTGGGTAACTAAACTATATTCTGGGTGGAACTGAACACATAACTCAAAGAAGTAATTCACAAGAAAACATCTTGGTCACAAAGGTGTGTCAGTATGCCTGGTTTTCACCAAAAACCAATCATCTAATTTCTGGTATCACTTAAGTCAAATATATCTGATCATTGAAAGCTGCCAAAGTATGGACCGCTGGGTTGGTTCTATGTCCATCCATTGCAAAAACACTTTCTGAAGGTAATAAACAGCTCTGGGTTTGTGTGAGATGTGTGAATGCATCTGCCATCACTATAAAAATTGTGTCTGTGCCTGTTCAGTAGGAAAGGTTTTGGGAGGGAGAGAGAGCAAGCAAAAACTAAGTGCTTGGAAGTAGTTGCCCAACCACTGAGGGATGGGGATGTGAAATGGTCTTGAGCAAAGCTTCTGAGGTGGGATGGGGCCAGAGAAGGGAGTATCTCTGCTGCAGAAAGGTCAGGGTGCAGGATAACTGAGAAGATGGGACAGCTCTGCTGGAAAACCCTAGTCCTTAGCAGTGAGCCCAGAAAATAAGACTTGCCGTGAAAGAAAGCAAAGCACCCACAAATAGGGTTGTCCCTCATTTTGTCCCCCTGTTAGCCTGGGACATTTTCAAGGGTACCTGGGAACTGAGAAAGTCTTGTTTATCCACTGTGCCCCCTGTTGCTGCTCTCAAAATACTACGACCAGTGCAGAGGGATGCCCTTCTTCCAAGGAGAGGAAGTGGCTCCTACAGACGGGAGGCTTGGGCCTGTGCCACCAAACTCCTGCTGCACTCAGGAACTGCAGCCCCGCTCCCACACCGACTGCAGCCAAGTTCATTCTGCTACAAACAAAACATTCCCCAGCATGGGACCATATATTAGTATTCTTGGACTTTCTATAGGCCCCCGTCAGAGCCTTGATTAGATGCTCCACTGGGTCTAAGTCCTTTTGATGCCTCTCCTTCGGCACGCACGAGGCAATGGCACTGTATTCTCTATCCCTGGGCATTTTGCCAGTGAAGGACTGCTGCCCAGCAGCTCCTCTCCAGTGCCTCAGCAGGTCTCTTCCTGGATCCACACTGGATAACAGCTGATAAGACTGAAAACAAATGACATTTCTATGGCCTTTGATGGTGACAGTCCCACTGCTGGCTACTACGGCATGAAGACCTCTGGTGTAAGGCCAGGTCCAAGGTAAAGGCTGTAGAGACCACCCAGCTGCAGTACCTGCAGGAAAAGGAAGGACAGGGGTGCTCCCTTTTGGATGGGTGCTTTGAGGACACACCTTTGCTCTTGGGGGAAACAGTTATAAGTGGGCAAAGAACTGACTGAGAAAAGACTTGAGGATAGATATGGGAGGTGCAGTAAAACCCTAGTGAGAAAAGAAAATATGTGATTTGACCCACCAGCAAACACCCATTTTGGGAACACTTTACCTTTTGGAGTGATTTTATACCTGATCAGTATTTTGTATCATGTAGCTGCAATACTGTGTTTGGTTTTGGGCCCCTCACTACAAGAAAGACATTGAGGTGCTGGAGCATGTCCAAAGAAGGGCAACAAAGCTGGTGAAGGGTCTAGAGAATAAGTCTTATGAGGAGCAGCTGAGGGAACTGGAGTTGTTTAGTCTGGAGAAAAGGAGGCTGAGGGGAGACCTTATGACTCTCTATAACTACCTGAAAGGAGGTTGTAGAGAGGTGGGGGATCAGTCTCTTCTTCCAAGTAACAAGTGATAGGACGAGATGAAAAGGCCTCAAGTTGCACCAGGGGAGGTTTAGGATGAATATTAGGAGAAATTTCTTCACCGAAAGGGTTGTCAAGCATTGGAACAGGCTGCCCAGGGAAGTGGTTGAGTCACCATCCCTGGAGGTATTTAAAAGACATGTAGACGTGGTGCTGAGGGACGTGGGTTAGTGGTGGACTTGGCAGTGTTAGGTTAATGGTTGGACTCGATGATCTTAAAGGTCTTTTCCAACCTAAATGATTCTAGGATTCTATGAATATTTTGATCGGGTGCAAGGTGTTCAAAAGTCAGGCTTAGTGCTTTGCCAGGCCATGACCCACAGCCCTTCAGCCCACGGCACTATCACATCTGCTAGTACAGAGTAGGACCCAGGGATGGCGGGTGGACCCACAGCTCTACCTTGCCGCTCTGTAAACCACTGTTCAATTTTCTTTCCTGCATCTTCTACAATTAACTGTAAGGCACCGTTGTGAAAGGGGGTTATTAAATAAATAAAAGCTGGCGATGAACAGCCTCTTCTTAAGCAGGAAACTGTGTCATCGAGCTTCTCGCTTATGTCAGGGAAGAGAGGAGTGAAGGAGAGGTGATAATGACAGGGGCTGCCTCCAGGGAGGGAGGTGGAGACAGCATTGGAGGGGGTGGAGAGCTCAGATTGTGGCGAAGGGAGAAAAGGAATACAGTACAGTCTACTGAATACGGCAGAAATAGATGAAGGTCAAGCAAAAGAAGAATTTATTGTAAGTGAAACAAAGCAGAACCAGCAAAACCTTCGGATCTATAAAAATGAAGAATGGAGAAAAAGTATGAAAACATTCTCATCAAAATTCCTAAAAAAGGAACGTGTTAGCATACTCAGAGAGGGAGAAAAAAAACAGGGAGGCTTCGATCTTGTCTGTCTGTTTCTCTAATCTAGCCAGCACTGTGCCCACGTTCCCATGCAACGTGACTATAATTATAAGCTGTGATCTATCAAAGCAGGACCTGGAAATTTTCATCTTATTGCCCTACAAACATACGGGGAAGGCTGCAAAATTGTTAAAGCATTGACTCTTCTCACCTAACCACATTGTTATTTAGCACCATGACTCTATACATAACGAGAGTGGATGGGTTTCCAGTGAGTAGCGCTTGATAGTATCACACAATTAAATAAGAAATGTAATGAACACGATCAACACTTTACCCAGGTTTACTGTCTCTTGGTGTCTAATGGAAATTGCTTGCAGTTGCCTCCTCTATAAATGATGATCCCACACAAGGCTCTCGTTCCAATTAACAAAAAGTCTTGAAGTGTAAGAACACATTTAAAGAGCCCCCTTTTCAGTTTTGTCACTTATTTGTGCTCAAGAGTCTGTTTCTTATTCTTTCCCCCACATGCTGATAAACTCCATGCTGGCAGACAGAGGGGGTTGAACTCAAATGAGCCCTGAAAATTTGTATTTCAGCTTTGGCATTTAATACATTGGCAAGGGATGTCTCCCCCTACCACTTCACCAGAGCACCAGCCTCCTGTTGTAAAGGAGTATAAACCCAGGCAAAGATAGGATTGCCCTCAATCTAAGAACACTGAAGTATTTTATAAATGTGGTATTTGACCTTGTTAGTGATGGGAGGTTACTGATACTTAGAGGAGCATCACAGCTAGAGGCATAATAGAGCTTGTTGGGAGCTGTGGGAAATACAGACTATGGCCCCAGGCTTCAAAATAGCCTTGAAAGACAGAGGACAGTTATTAGCTTTGAAGATCTTATAACTTGTCTCTAAGGAAAAGAGAGTCTTGTTTTGCTAGACAGGGACTTTGAAGATAAGAAAAAAAACCACCAAAAAAAACCCCAAACACAAACCCTAAAAAACCAGCCCCCTTCCCCAAAACAACAAAAAAAAAAACCCACCACCCCACGCAGCTTTAAAGGATCTCTTCCTGAAATATTAAAGTGCCTGTGAGTCAAACATTAGCAAACCTACCATTTTCTGGGAAAGAGATACAGGATCTACTGAAAACTTAAATCAGCCAGGAAAAAGTGGTCAGGTATGTGAAACCAGATTTCAGTCCCGTTTTTATCCAGACAGCTTTTATTAAAATATTCTGCCTTGGTGATGTGTTTAGTTACTGATCATCTTGCCAATGTCCCCGCAGGACAAAGGCACATATGCCTTGAGCACAGGTCAGTTTGGTGGTGAAATCGCTGTGATGAGCAGAGGGCAGAAGCTCATGCCAGTGTGGAGGAACCATAGGGAGAAGCAAGGGCTGAGCAGAAGGTGCTCGCAGAGGTCATCAGAGGTAACTGATTAGCTCAGGAACAGCCAGGAAAGGAAGAGCTATTCTTATACCCATTCAATATTCAGCAGTATCAGATGAAAAGCCAAGACAGCTGGTGTCCTACGTGATGCTCGTTATTCACAAGTTTTACAAGCATATTTTCCATTCCACCATCCAAGGTTTTAAAGAGAGCATTGAACAGTATCACACTCATGACAGATCTCTGCAGAACCCCACTCAGTACGTCTCATCAGTTTGTCTATGAACTACTGAGAGCAGTTTTCCCCCAAAATTTTTCACTCAGATTACAGTTGTAGCATTTAGATCATGTTGTTACCATGTCACAATATCACAGATCGTAATGAAGTCAAGATAAATGATATCTACCACCTCTCTTTTACATGTAAAATCTGTACCCTTGTACAGAAAGGCATCAGACTGATTACAGTCCACGTTGATTTTTATTTCTCGCTCCTTTGCTTGATAATTTTGTTCCAGGGTGTTTTTTAACCATGGGTCTAAAATTCCCCAGCTCCCATTTTTTTTTAAACCAGAATCTGCGTGTATACTTGGAAATGCAAATTCTCAAAAACAACTCCTAAAATTGCCTAGGCTGTCTAGGTACTCTGGTAGGCCCGGCCATTTTAACAACATCTAACTAAGCTAAGCATCCCCGACCCCTTTCTTTCTTTCCCAGTTGCAGCTTGGGCTCTGATAGATGGTTGCTAGCGTGAGAGCTGACTTTATTAGTGAGGGCTGACTCCACTGGGGCTGAAACCCCTCTGCCTTTTCAGCTGCTGCACTGAGGACTCCTCCCTGTTGAAGGGTGCATCAACTCACCCCCTGGTTTTACCCCTCCTGTGAACATACTCGTCTTTTCTTGTTATTCATACAACGCTCATTACTGTTTCTCATTTGATTTGGCTATCTTTTGATTTTGCCTCTGTATCCTTGTGCTAATTACACTTTGCCAACTGACTTAGCTTCCCTTTTTTCTTCTTCTGTTTTAATACTGTTGAAGAGTTCATGGCTCAGTTAAGTTGGGCTCTAATTTCACTCATATTATTCCATTTTGGGGTAGTTTGCAATAATGCTTTCATCACAGCTATTTTAAGGGATTGCCTGTTTTGCTTTTGACTGTTTCCCGTGAGCTCTGAGTTCTCATCTCCTGCTGCTTCAGTTCTGTCGTGACACTATTTGAAACTCAGTAGGATCAATAGTACTTTTACCACGTGAAACTTGACCCACTGCCTCTGGATGAGAAAAAATAGGTTGGGAAACCAGTAAGAGTGAACAATCAGTCGTGTGGGATTTCTCCTCAGCAAGGTGGCTGGTTTACTTCATATATGACTTTTCTGTTTCTTATCAAACTATTCATGCCATGTAAATGACAACAACCTACTGAGGCTCCTCCGAGGCTCTCAGTTCCCTCCTGTGATACTTTGAGTTGAAATGCAGTTTCCCTAAACCAGTATGCAGATGTAGTGGTACTAGTAAAAAATATGAACATTTGGGAACAACCCGAGTATGGAATTAGGGAAATATGAATGAAAATATGGAAAAACCATCTGCTGGTTAGTTTATTCTTATTAAATGGGACAATCAGCTAATTTTTATTTCTAAATGAATTAACGTATAATAAATGAACTGAATAAGCTTAAGACAGTATCTTTGAAATCATGTAAAAATATTACAGATTCCTCCCACACACACTGTTTTCTATTTTAGAAATAAAGATATGATTCTGAAGTGAGTATTTTCTGCCAAACATGAGCGTATTTCCACAGTGAACTCTTAAACCCTTGAAAAGAAGGGGAAAAAGAAGAAAGAAAGAAAGAAAGAAAGAAGAAGAAAGAAAGAAAAAACCAGAACAGCTAATAAACCTTTTAAGATAGCAACGGCAAAAAAATACTGGCTATCATAATACTGTGGCTCAAAATACATCTTTTAAAACCAGTTATCAATGAATAATGCACTTATCAGTCAGACTGGAGGCGTACATGAAACTCATACTTGAGTATTCTCCAAAGGAATATGTCTAGACATTTGAAATATCGTTTGTTGGCCTCTCTCATCAGCTGAAGCCTAAGTATGATACATCTGTCATCAAACATGGCAGCAAACATTAGCCTGTGTGATTCATTGCTGTTTTTGCTATAATTCAGTTAATGATGACCATATATATTTTAATCATCTCAGTGAATTCAGTTTAACTCATTCATATTATGTCAAGGAACTGTAACAATTATATTGGAAAAAGAGAAACAGAGACAGCAGAGGAAAGTTTCCAGGCAGCAAGTTTTGGAATTAATTTCTTGTTTCTTACTCATTATTAATAAGAGTCATTTTAGAAAAAAACATAGGATGAACTTTTACTATTAGTTGCTCACTTCAGCTTGCTAGGGTTTTGTCCAGTTTTAAACATTTTCTGGCTAATTAAAACTTCAAAAATAGATGGGCTAAATGCAATAGAAGATAACTGAACCCCTCACATTATTAGCAGTTTACTGAGGGAAAAAGAACATGAAGGATTAAAGTCTCCTTCAGCTATAAACCTAGGCCTTTAGATATTAAATAGTCAATGATAATAAAATAATAGTCAATGATAATAAAAGCGGAAAATCAATTGGACAGAATAATTAAATTAATGGCATAGCTGGAAAGCAATGTTGTTTGCTTTTTTTTTTTAAAAAAACATCCTGCAGGTAACGTATAGTTACAGTGAGACACCCTGAAGCCTGTCTGCAGACTGGATATCAACACATAAAAAAACAGAGAACAGAAATCTCTCCATCTGAAAGAGTCAGAAATCTAGGGAGGAGACCTTCATCACAGGCAGAAGAAAAAAAACATCAAGTTATGAATGAGGAAAAAACCCTCAGCACAAATCACATCAATGGTGAAGCGAATAGAGATAGGAGAACTCTATCATCCAGACAGTTGGAAAAACTGGTGAAAGCTCTTAACAATAACAATTCCATGGGGGAAGGAGGGAAAGGAGAGCAGGTAAGTCAGTTTAAGAGACTGGTTTTCAGAAGCAATGTTAGGTCTTAAAAGCTGTTTATCAGCTAAAGAGCTCTTGAACAATAACCCCAGCTTGAACAATAACCAGTGACACAAAGGACAGATTGGAAAGTAATTCATGGCTTTATTTAAAAAAAAAAAAAAGCTGAGCTGCATCCACCTTTGCCATATTGCTGTGAAGTTTAGCACCTGAGAAAATCAGACAACCGAGTTCAGAGTTCAATGTGACAAAAAACCTTCACTGCAATATGCAAAATCACCCATTTCCTATAAAAGCCTTCTTTAAATAGATGGGAATAAATGTTACAGATGATTGTGTGTGTTGGTTTTAGTTGACCTTTTTTGCTCCCTTTTGCCCCTTATTCTGATGCTGGTCTCTGCTCTACCAATATTCTCAGTCTCACCTGCCAATTTTCTTTTTCTTTTTTTCTGCTTCTGAAGCTCTCCTCCCCCTCCTCCCAAGCATAATACACCCTCTTATTCCACACAAAGCCACTGTGCTGTCTGCAGTCAAGCCTCTCATGTCAGAATCTATTTAAATATAACACCTATGTAAAATAGTTTACAATAAATAGTTCTACTGACAGACAGGTGGCATTGTCCCCAGGAGAAGCCAGTTAAAGCATGAAGATAACTTAACGTGAAGATGTAGTGAGTCCCATTTGCACTAATATAATCCATGCAGTGCTTCTGTTACACTTCTGAAACAGTCCCACGACTGAAATCAAATCTTTGCAGTTAGAATTTACACCTACGTACTTCGGACTGCCATATAAATTTAATCCTCATAAATTCTGATCTTAAGTACTGTTAAGAGGGGAATCTGTAGAAAGAAACCTGAAAATCTTTAGCGTAATTCATATATGGTTGTTCTGGATGGACACTAGGCCTACCCATTTCTCTCCCAGCCCCTAGGAGCAATGAAGTTGCATTCAGAGAATGCTGTTTTAATAATTACTGATTGCCCTGTCCTCAAAGGAGCAGAGTAATCTGTGTGCAGTGCTCCTACCACATTCAGATCAAGGATACTCAGTGTCTTCCCACCAACCAGTTTGCCATTCCAAAGGTTTAAGTAGTGATTGCACTCATATGAAATCCTAAGGATGAACACTACACCAAATTTGCAGTAAGTTGGCAGGAATAGTAATAACATATTGTAGTTTGTACTCTTTTAATATTTTGCAGGCATACAACATGTGTGCAATATAGTATGGAGCCTGCCAGCCTAGCACAAATAACAGAAGAGTGAGAAAAAGGTAAAAAGTTTTGCAAGGGCTACTTTGTCCTGAACTCAAGTACTCCATCGTGGGCTTGACCTAAATCGTGCAGCAAATGGAGAGGATTCTGGACATTCTCCAGCAGCTTTGGCTAAATTAAATATGAACATGAATAATGCCCTGGGGCTGGGCATTCTCTGGGATGCCACAGGCAAGGGACTTGCAGAGAATCCACCCTTGCCGCAGAACTGTGTTCCAGATTTTAATTAACTGAGTTTCCTCTGTTAAGCTTTTCCTGTGAAAGCCTCCCACGGTAAAAGCACTTCTTCAAAACATTATGCTGCAGCAGATGAAAATAAATCTAGCTGTTGAATTTTCAAAAATTTTCTTCGAAGGAACATAATTTCAAGGACTACAATCACTCATTCCAGATACATGGTTCACGAACTCAAACCCATCATGTCCAAGTACTGCATGTTCTTGTCTTTCCTAACTGCCATATGCTACTAAGTCGTTTCATTTTATATGCGCCCTCATGGCTGCAGGCTTCATGGGCAGATGGCTCTTTGCCACCTAATCAAATTTGCACATCAAGGGGACCCCAAGTGAGGTCCTTTGTAGAACTGTAACCTCCTTTAATCCCTCTTCTTTCCTTGAACATTTGCACAGAAGTACAAACTTGTACTACCAAAAGGTTCATAATTTTCAGATATAAGACACTCATTCTCCAATTAAGCACAACATAGTACAAGCAGTTCTATCCCATTCACTCTAAAAATGCAATTCAGTGGCTTGGAACTTCACAGCACAAACCCACAGTCCTTAATAACCCTTTTGGTTCTATTTTGGGTCTCTCCTTCTTCCATAGCCACATCTGTTCATTGGGCAGAACATGTCTACGTCCCCTGCCACCATATGCACAGTTACAATAATGCCTCTTTACTCCTGCAACCAAGTGACAGTTTTTGCTGTACTGCACCAAACTTGATGCAGTAACTAAATTTGGATGTCTTCTAATTTCCTTTAACTTCATTTTGATAAAGCTGAACTTTCATGGATCAGCTCATCTTTAACGTAGGCTTCTGGCTGTTGCCTTTGATGGACTCAATCTCAGAGCTGCATTTGATTCTCTGGAGCATTCTATTAATCAGACAGGAAAGTTCTCATATTATTAACTGTGGCATTTCTTCAAGCCACTGTGACCTACATTGTCTCACCGGGTTGGTTGGATTTTTCCTACACGCTTTTATCACATTTTACTGCCACAGTTTCTGTAAGTCTTTACTTACTGTGTTACCTATCACATCCATTAAATACCTGTACAAGCACACATTTTGTATGTCTGAATGCACAGCAGGGTCAGGGTTAGCCTGGCACGGATGAAACATTATTTCTCAAACCTGTACAATTCTTCAACTTAAAAAACATGGCTTTCTTTTACATACAGAATCTTCTTGGCTTATCCCTTCTAGGATACTTTTTACAGACACCAGAATAGATACAAGAAACAAGGTCATCTACGTCGAGAGTGACTAAACCCTTCACTTTACACCTTTTTCTCTAAAGAAGGAACAATGTAGTAATTTTTAATATTGCCATCAACAGCTACAGAAAAAACTCACCCTGTTAAGATCTGTAAGGTAAACAAAGCTCTTTAGCATGAACATTTTAAGGACACCTTTTTTTTGTAATCTATACTAAAAAGAAGCAGTCAGCTATCCAATGCCAGTTATCTTAAGATAACACATCTAGAAGAGTGTTATTTGAAATATTTTTGTAGATGTGCAGTGGTGCAATTATGGTATATATTACCATACTGACACTGCAGATGGCAAATAGAATAGAAAGCAGAAATGAAGAGGTCTCTATACTAGTTACTTCTAGACGTTCACAGTAGAACTTAATAAATCCCATTTTTCAATATCACGTTTTACATCTAGCTTTTCTAAGCGGTTCGATATTTTGTGCCTCAGAGGACTACAGCCAAAACAGCACGCACAGCTCACCTTCCCATGTTACAATAAGTCATCTGTGCTGATTAAAAAAGGACTATCCCAGAGAGCACGGTGACCCAGAAGCCAAAGATAAAGTGTTTACAATTTGTTCCAGACATCACCTATTTAGCTACACATAGTTCTTTATATTTACAGCCCCTTCTATTGCTCTGCTGAGAGTAGTAACCTGAATATGCCAAGAACATAGTGAGAGCCTGCTAAACACGGACTAAATTTACTCCAGCGTCTCATAGCTGCAATGGTATAACAAGTGCTGCACAGGCACAGTATGAGTAATACCATTTATAATCAGTTAAGCTAATCATCCTTATCCCCCTTCCATAGCGCCTTCTTCCCCAAGGACAGAAAAAAGTCATCTTTTGAGACACTACTTGGTTAGCCATTTCAATAGACAAGAGGTCCCATAACCCAGAAAGCATTAGTTTGTCAATTTTCAAGCTGTTTTGATAATATGAAAGACAAAATCTAACTGCATGTTAGCAGAAAGAGCCTGATTTTTGGCATTATTTTAAAAAAATAAAAATCTGTCTGCCACTTAATGTCATTTTCTCTGTAATCACAGCCACATTATACATACTCTAAAACCAGCATTCAGCTTGCTAGCCTAAGCTACGTCCTCAAAATACCAAAAAAAAATCCCCCCAAACCAACACAAAAAAAACCACTCACAAACCTCTGTGGTTTTTCTAACAACAACAGGAAGGGGTTCTACCAGATGGTTTCTATTCTTCTCTCTTTTGATTACATGGCTATGTAGCCTCATCTGTCTGGCCTAGAGCCATGCGGCCACCAAAGCTGTTTTCCGCTTTCTGAGCTGGTGCTTTAAGATGCCAGACAAAAGCAGCACTCTGTTGCTCAAGTTTAGAAAATGAATTGCACCCCATTGGCCTGATCTAAATTAGGAGCCTAGTTAACACTCTACCTAGCTTCTCAGCACTGATTGGACTCAGGTGGAAACCTGCTTGGAGTAGGAAATGTTGGGCATGAACAGGAGCAAATCCCTTGGCTGTTCAAAGACCAAAAAGGGTCTTAGTTGACAAGTTTTGGCCTTTGGTCTGGTGCTGCAGACAAGAATTTTGGATTTAAGCAAGCAGAACAGGTATTCATGCTATCTAACGCTAGCGTGAATTCTCATCTACATCTGAATTTCTCATCTACAGATGCTTTGTTATCTTGACAACAAAGAATAGAAACTTAAAATGATTCAGGAGACCAAAGTACAAAAATCTTGCTCCTCCGAAGTCCCTCTAGGTCCTGTTTTAGGCACTAGGTGTTTTCTTCTTTACCCTGACTCTAAGCCACAAACTGTAAGTACTGCTAAGAATTTCAAACAGTTAAGAAAACTGTTAAAGGAAGACGATTTAAGGTAAAGAATTCTAGATGCCAATTCTGCACAGCAGCAGGCTCGTTTTTATCTTTTTCTTTTCCAATGTCATTTGCCTCAAGTGACTTTATGCTTGGAACAAAAGAGCATGGAGGAACACCACCGGGTCAGTTGTAATAGTCTGGACTGAGCTACTGCTTCATGCTGACAAAAGCAAATCCTACGGGGAAAGCAGTGAGGCAGAAGCAGCAGAGTAGAAAGATATATCAACATGCTTCAGCTACTGGAGCTCTTGAAAAAGTACTATATTAGGTCAGAACAAAGGTCAGTTTTGTTTTTATTCTTTCTGACAATATACCAGTAGCAAATATGAAACAGTGAAGTGTACAAGAATAAAACATTCCTATGTATTTTACAGCTAAAGGAAGTCAATAATTTAGAATATTTCTGAATGGAGACTGTATTTAAGCTATCATTTTTAAATAACTACCACATTCCACATATAAGTCTAATCCTTTTGACCCTATGACCCTGAAAAAAGTCTCATAGCAGCGAGTTCCACTACTACATCACACAGTGCAATAAAATAAAAGTTTGAAACTTGCTGCCTGATCACTTCATTGAAATCTTAATTCTTACAAGTTATCAGACATTCCCAAATCAAAGTCATGGACAATGTCAAACTGGTCATCTGTCACATTTTAGTTTTCTATCTTTTTTTTAAAAACAGCGTTGAACGTGGTATTGCAGAAGATCACAAACTCTGATTTTAAGTAGTGGCATAATATTTTTGTTTGTTTTGCTCTCCATTTCTCTTTTTTTTTTTTCCTTTTTTTTTACTGCCATTGAGCCCTAATCTAGCATTTGCAGAGAAGCACGCTGACAGCAAGATTTTCTTCTTTAGCAGAGTTTAGAACTCCTGTCTTCATTATTACACACATGTTGTACAGTGATTTGCATTTATTAACACTAAGTTACACCTGGCACTTTAGCACTTGGCTATTCAGTATCAAGAGATGTTTCTGAAATTCAGTAAAGGAAGACTCAGATTTAACCAGCCTGAATATATATAGTGCTTTCAGCAGAAAGTCACCAAGTCAGTCTTAAAAACACTCTTTGGATTACTGAGTCCAAGACCTTCCTGTGTATAAAGCCCAATATTTCTCCCCATTCTGTGGCTGGAGTAGTTTGTACAGAAAAATCTTTCACTTTATTACCTTATGTTTGTTTCTGAATTCTTGTGAAAGTAGCAGTGTAAGACCCCAAAATGACCTTCTGAATGTGACTGCTTTATATTAGCTTAGAGGCGGTGTGTGTGCATGCATCTTTTCTTCACACCCAGTTACATATTTGAATGTAAATTGGTATTAATTAAGAATATGTAATGGCATATTTGGATTTACGTTTTCTATATTTGGAAGAAAACCAAATCCTGATGAGCAACAGGAAGAGCTGAAAATAGAAACAGAGGCCAGCTGGTGTCTTCTTCCAAGCGTGAACGTGTTTTATATTGTGCCTCCTAAAAATGAAAAGTTTGACTGCACAAAGTGGCCAATATAAAAGGGTTACCACCATCACCACGTGTCTGTGGTTTGGGGTGTGATCACTGCTGCAGGGCTTTGTACTGTTGTCCTAATGTGTCTATGAGGCCTTTCAGGAGAATGTGAGGAGAACCCCACAGAGACTAAAGGATGGAGGCTCTATTTAAAAGATCTGAACAGCTTTAGGTGCAAAATAGGTGCAAACACACTTTGCTTAGAGACCGTGACAGTTCCAAATAGACACGAAAGCTGATTTTTAAGCATATAGGAAACTCTGTGCCCTCTGGATTTTGCCAGCAGGTTCAGATGCCTGAAAAGATAGGGCTGTGATCTGTGTTAGATACAAGATTATTTAAAAACCTGTGCATAACCATAATTAACATGTTAGGCACCTGAAGTGTAGTTAGGAGAAACAGTGCAGTATAAGCCCTTATCACAGCAAGAGACTTTCAATATCAGATTAGAGCATATTAAAATATATGCACATTCCCATTTTTAAAACATATGGCCATTCTCAATTTTAATGCAAGAACAACAGAACTTTCACTCTTAAAAAATATTAAGTATGAAGATTTCAAGACTGAACTAATCACCACATCACTTTTAACTTGCATCTCCTATGAAGCCTATACTGTGTATAGGCTATATGACACTATAAAGTGTAGAGCAAGTTACTAAAACTGTGCATAAGACAGGAGATCAACATCTTAACATCCTTTTGGAAAGCACACAGATGTATTGTTTAGTCTAAAATGATTTCACAGACAAAGCTTATGTGACAGTAATTTATTATATTACTGTATGAAGAGTTAAAAGACAGTACAATGCTTAAGGCTGAAATTCAACCCTACGCAGAGGTGCTAGTGCAAGATTCATATACTACTAAAGTACTACTAACGCACTGCTTCCGACAGGCAATAAACAGAACAATACATAAAGCATCAGTGATGCTAACACTGATCCTAAGATGAACTCCTCTTCGGACAAAAATGTTAGGAAATTCTCTTATAAAAGATTTCACTCCCAGGGTTTGGGTCTAGATAATAACTGCAGGAAGCATTCTCCCAGATATTTTTCTGGATTTAAGCATAGAAACACATTGTTTTCTTAAGAAGTTGCTTTGAAGGGTGAAGTTTTGAGAGAGAAATATCAGAAAACAGGAGATTTGAGGGGCAGGGTAGAACTACAACACTATTTTCAGTGTCTTCAACACCAAGACAAACCTGTATTACAGACAACTTTGTAGCACTTTACAAAATGTACACTATATATATTATATATGCATATAAACCAATATTATTTCAATCACTAAGTTCTTCCTCATCACTGAAATAAGCACTTTTCTTAATCCGTGGACGTTTTGAATCATCTGAAATTGAAGATTCCCCTGCAGTCTGCGTCCACCTTTGCTGCTCTTCCTCAATTTTGGCTTGCTACAATGAAAGAAGGAAGAGTATTAGCTAAGATCAAGAAAAACTAAGATAGATTACAAATAATAATGCTAATTATTAGTATGCATTGAGTTATTTCATAAACTCAAGAATTTAGGGGGTTTAATCTCCATTTCCTTATAAACTGTACGATGAATTCACTAGAAAACATTTCTGAAAGTATCTCTCACATGCAAACAGTGAATCTTCTGCACCAGTGCATGCCACACGCCTCTATTTTCAAAGAGAGGAACTTTGCGCATGGCAAACTTACAGAACTATAGAGCAGCTGAGATCTGAAGCAAAGAATGCATCACTTTTTAAACTGATATTATTGAACCAGCTTTGTTCCACTAATAAGTCGTCTACCTGCTGCCTTTTGCCGTCATTCATTCAGGGAATTAATGTCTTCAGGGATGTAAAGGTTATTCAACTAAAGGTTTAAATAGATGCTTCCTATTTTTACTGGGAAACATGCTATCCCAGTTAAAATCTTTGGCTGGTAAGAGAAATCAGAGTGTTTCCTGGCTTGTTTGCATTTATAGGTTTTAGTTCCAATCGTGGAGTTTTCTGAATTTGTGTGTGGATAATTGTGCATATTTGCATCATTATTCTGGACTACACCATGTAAAAGTTTTGCACTCACTACAGTCATATTCAGGACAAAGTTATGGTAGAAACTCTGAGTGTTTTTGGGGGGCATAGAGGCACGGAAGGGACAGATGAGGACTAGGGAGCCACGAATTGAATATCAGTTCCAGCTTGCTCTGTGTAGTGAAGCAAAAGCCTGTAAAAACCAATTAAAGACGACAGTAATACAGCTGTCAGACTCCCTATCTACATAACAAAAAATGCATTAAATATGTTTTGAGAGAAAAGTTCTATTAGAACTTATACCGCGATGAACTGTATTAGGCCAAGGAAGTGCTCCAGAAACAGATGATGTTTCAAGGATATTCTAGTAAGTGAGGGCAGAGGATGCACCTGATCATTTATACACGACTATTTTTCTGGCTGCTCAGTTAACAGATTTAAGAGGGATTTGCAGACCAAAAATCTAATGGAGCATCACAGCAGAGATGACAGGAAACTAAGGAGCAAAGGACCTTGAAGGAATGAAAGAATTGCAATGCAAAACCACGGCAACAGAGAAAAAAAGCCCCAAAAAACAAAACACAAAAAAGCAAAAAGTGAACATGCCTGCAATATGAAGAAGCCAACTATAGCCACCAACTACTATCACGCAAAAAAGGGCCCTGAGTGCTACAGAATGGACAGACTTACGTGTTTATCTTGGAGCTTTTGAAAAGCAGCTGAAAAAAGGAAGTAAAGTGGTATTTAAATAATAATAAATACGCAATGCTTCAATTTTGTACCTGAAAAGCTATGGCTTGGCTGAGGCTGTCTAGAGCAGGATCTTCTCCTTCCTCTTCACTTTCTTCTTCCTCCTCACTTCATTGTGCAGAAAGAGAAAAAAACATAGATCTTTATCTTAAGTGTTCAGTATGAAAAAGCTGCCCAAAAGAAGTATTAACAGGTAAATAAATATACATACATTTCTTCTGGCTCAACTATTTTCTTTCTCTTCTTCTTTTCTTTTTTTTTTGGTGGCTCCCGCTCTCCTAGCATATTTTTAGGACAAGCATAACTTAAGTGTCCTGCTTCCTTGGAGAAAAGAAATATTGCTTAACAGAAACCATTACAAACAACTATATGTTGAAACATATCATGAGGAAAGTTAACCTAAGACAGTTCACAGGGAAAAAAATGGAAGCAATTAGTAAGATAAATGGAATGCTGAATTAGCACACAGAAGACAAACTCTTCTCTGTAAGCTTGCCATGGAAACGAAGAGATTGGTGTTGATATGCATGTTTAACTGCAAGCTGAGAACAAGCTAAGAGCAAAGTAGATTTTCTTTGGCTGTTGCAATAGCTGAATACACTACAGCACAGTTTATGTTCAAGACAAGATATAAACCTCAGCATTAACAGTGTAAGAAATAGGAGTGCATCAACATTTTTGCTCTAAAAGCGTTACGAATATAAATCAAGCTTGTATTTGATCTTAAAAAACTATCCCAATCTCAATCTCCTATGCCATTATATTAAGGAAAAGTGAGGAATAGCCTCAAATTTAAAACACATTTATTCTGTGTAAAAACAGTTGTTTCCAATATTTATTTTACAGCCAACTATATAATGACCTTCCAAAGACATAGTGAAAGCAGGTATGTTGAAGCAAAGATTAGGTTTTCCTTCTCATGCAGCTTTATATTGATACTCAGCTCTGTCTGCTCATCAGCATATTAAGCAGCGATTATAAACACATGTTTTCCCCCACCCCCAAAATCCCAAATAAAAGACCCCAAATAAGGAGTATTACGATTCTTGAAAATGGTACAACTTCTACGCAAGTTGACAGTATCAACAGAAAAAGTTATTTTAACACCACGGGCAGGATCAGCAATGGCCAAACTGAAGAAACAAACTGGAATATAGTAGTTCCTTTTTGGTTTTACTCACCCCACATTCGTAACACTTAGACTTATCAAAGTAGTTACGCCTGCGAATGAATTCTGCTGCTCTTCCATTATCAATGGCAATACTTGCTTTTATTACTCTTCCAAACAACTACAGCAAATTGGAAAACAAAGGTAAATATTTTTGGGCTTTAAACACAACCCTCCTACCATAACAACTTTCCTCAGTTTACCTGTTTGTTATTAAGTGCCCGAGAACAGTTTTGTGCAGATTCTTTATCCAAAAACAAAATAAAGGCAACTCCTTTGCTCTTCCTGGTGTCTTTGTCTTTCATAATAGTAACTCTGAAAACATATAACCACATTATTGATGCACTGAAATGACTTCAGAGACATTTTTTCTTAAGGATCTCAGTGGGATCTTACTTTTGTTATACAGCAAAAAGGAAATAAAGTATATTTAACAATAGAAAGGCTCATTAAAAAGGATTTCAAAGGAACATCTAACCAGGCCATGTGCTTACAGGTAGAGCAGAGATGATTTTAAAAGCATATGGGGTCTTTCTGGGTCTAGTATCATTCTTTATCCCCTTGGATGACTTCAAAAACAGAGAACATATTCTTCAGATTTGCAGACAAAATAACTGGAGGGAACCACACATACTGGAGATGAAATTAAAATTCAGAAGTAATCTTGACCGTTGCTATCATTACTGAAAAACACAGTGTATTGAACTGCATCCAAACAGACAATTCTATGTTTCTATAGGAATAATCAGCTAAACAGGTTCATGACAGGAAACAATAAGTATATGTCGTATTATTCTACAAATATCTCCAACCGGAATCCAACCAGGTCATGGACACGTGTTATTTTACATGACATACAAAGTTAAATCTTCAGTCTAACATTGGAATCATCAGCTCCAGTAGCATATTGAGAAATTCCAGAAAGATTTAGACGCAGTAAAAACAACAGACAAAGAAAAAGAATGACAAGAGATGAAGGCGGAGGGAGCCCACACAATCTCAATTCCTTCAATCTTAATGTCAATTGTACTTAGCCCTAAAAAAAAACAACCACCAAACACCCAGAAAAACAGTGGGAAACAGGATGCCAGCATGCATGTACACGAAAATAAAAGTACATGTAAAAAAGTAGTGAATAAAGTCATCCCTGTGTTCACCACAGGCAGAACAAGGTTCAGCCATAAGGCAAACCAAAATTCTAAGAAGTAATGGGACATTTTTCCAAAATATATCCAAACAAATCACACTTCAATGCAGAAGGCCTACCAGAGAACCTGTATAAGTAACAGATGACCTACATAGTGAGAAGTGTATAAAATAAAAGCTCAGTAGAAAAACCTCAATTTTCCCCCAAATACAGGCACAGAAAGATACAGCTTAGAACAGTTTTTCTACCAAAGCCTCTTGGACAAGGATGTGTCTAATTGAATGCATTGAGATGAAGCGTCAATAAAACTGACCTTAAAACAATTCTATTAATTCTTTTGCTAAGTTACTCTTCCAAGAGTTGATGGAACCCTACTATGACTGTCAGGCTTCTAATTGGGATATTGAACATACCAGTTAATAACACAAGCATAGAAAGAAACAAGCCTGACAAATCTTTAAAAAGTCAGCAACTTCTTGGAGCCCTAGAAAGTCCAATTTCTCACTGAACAAATTGAGCTGAAATGATAATAAGTCAGGATATATTGGGGTAAGAAACGCAGTACGGAAGAAAAGTCAGCACGATTTTGCTGAGTCAAGACACACTTCAAAAAAAGGCTATTAAAACTTATTTAATTATGTTAAAGCTGACCTAGATAACACCACAAAGCTTTCTGCAAAGCGTTTTAAAGTCCCTGAACAAAAACTCCACAGAAATAAACCTAATATTTGACAAGATTTTTCTTGGAAATTAATAACTAGTTACAAATAGGAAAACTGATCCTTGTTAGCCTCAGTTTCACAGCAAAATAGGAATACCACTAGAACCCCACAGTATCTGCACTGTTTATAGTCAGGTCAGCTTGCAAAGGGGCAAACAGGAAAAAAAATCATGGTAGTATTATTTACACACTCTCTGTATTCTGTGACTCTGCATTTGGTTTAACTTCTGGCAGTTACTAGGCAAAATGTCAGGAAAAATTAGGTATCAGTATTAAGTGATTTTTTTGCAAAACAATATAAAGGTGGGGGAAAACAGTAACTACGCAGACAGAATTGCAAGTTCTAAATTAGCTACTTTCACGCAGGACACAGTACAGGATTTCTTCTACACAGGCATCTGAAAACACCATTTCTGTTTTTTATGACAGTCCCCCAAAAAGTAAATAAAACACTAGAAGCCATCAATCAAGGAAAAAAGAGAGAATGCTCCTATGACACCTTTAAAATAAGCAATGCATCACACAGCCAATACTTCATATAATTCTCATCTTCCTATCGAACAAGTTCAAAAGCCAAGACAGTAGGAGACCCCTACCCCCAAACAGTTTAGGTTTAGGAGTTTAGGTACATACTCCTGTGACTTCAAAAACTTTGAATTTAGCTCTGTATCTCACAGATTAGTACAGCAGCTACTAAAAGTTAGAGTAGATATTTGCTGGTGTAGGGTTGAAAACTGAAGTCCTGAGTCTCGTTATTCTGACCAGTTAAAAAAATAAACAAAACAAAACAGCAAGTTCCTTACTGCGGCATTTATTTCTGTCATTTGAACAGAGGCAGGCATTCACAAGTATTGTTCATGAATACTCCATGCATTAAAAGCTACTACCATGCAGCCTTACATCTAATCTTAAATGTAATACTAAGCAGTCACAATAAGAAGTCCCCCTTGAACCACAAATAAGAGGAATTGTCAGCTACAACTGTGGGAACCGTTTGTGGGAATTGTGACATCTAGTTCACAGAAGCAGAAGTTCCCAGTTTTACACTTATCCACTTGTGTCCCAGGCAGTGTTCAGGGCAAGGGGAACAACACTTACTACAAGGATATTGTTTCAACTATTAGAAAAGACCATTAGTATATAACAACATTCTACTTGCTCTTAAGAAGTGGTTAGCAAAACCTGTCGTCAACACAAATATTCTTATGCTATGCGTGTAACTGCAAGAACTTCCAGTTGTTAAATTTATACTTTATTAAAAATGAACAGGACTTCAGTTCCACGTTCATACTTAAATTATAAAAAGCACAAGACTTTCAAGTGAAGCAAAGACATTAAATATTCAAAACGAAAGCTACAAAAATAGCAGGCCGTATCAGGTCACTTACTTGACAACTTTGCCATACTTTGAAAATATCTGAAATATAAAACAAAATAAAAAGATTTAACAATAGACAGCTGCATTTCATTAGTAATAAATTTATCAAGACAAACTTTTCTAAGGAAGAGATATATATCAGTATTGTATTTACACTCAAAATTGTTGTCAACAAGTTTAATCTGCGCCATGCGACTCTTAAAAACTTACCCTGTATAGATCGTTGTTTGTCAAAGCAAAGGGTAAATTGGACACATACACTGTGCTTTTGCTTGGTGCCAACCCACCACTCATTTTTCTGATGAAAGGAGAAAGAGAGAACAGTTAAACTGTATTCAACAGAGCAATCAATTACAGAACAGTTGCAAGACTTTTTAAAAGCTGCTTTTTAAACCTAGCCCAGACGGTCATGATAAAGTTGCAGGAAAGCATAGCTTTCATTTCCCTTTCATCATTATACATGAAATTAGTGTTTGCCTTCATGTGCTACAGAAGACACATATTCCTCCCCCTTCCCCTGGATCCAAAGCATATTTTTGCTGTATGCAAGTCAATTTGTAAGTCATGAAAAAACAGTCAAGTTAGTGTACTGAAAATAAGCCTCTGCTGATTTGTGCAGTAAAGAAAGGTTTCGGTCCAGAAAGAAACAAGTAAACACCATTTATTAAATGTTCTGGCCAATATGTGAAATTAATGACGTTTGTTGAAGTCGCTGCATGTTCTGATTCTTTACACAAATTTTCAGTTCAGCTGCGTTCAAAACAGAATAAACCACATTCAGTTAAGGAAGTGAGGGGGAGAGGAAGGCAGGAGGGAAGGAATCTTCCCTAAAGCAGAGTCCTAATTATTGGGGGGGAAAGGATACGGCATTGGCTTTAAAATATATCTCAGCTGCTAAAGCGGCAAGCATTTCCTCTTTTAACGATTGCTCAGGCTTCTACACTGCTCTGGAACTGCAACTGTCCAGAGCTGAACATAGATTGCACCTCCCCTAGAGGCACTCCCCCCTCCTTCTCCTCCTGATTAACCTGCTCTCATTCTGGCAGGAACCAGGGAAATCTGAAAGCCCTGTTCATTTCCAATCTCTTTTAAGTTCTTGGTTACTTAGTTTCAAGAATACGCCTAGAAACAAGGAATCACTTCAAAAGCCTTGTTACAACTGCATACACATTATCCAATACTAGGTAAAAGAGTAACTGAAGTAACTTGAAAATGAACAGTCTGTGTTGTTCCTCATGTTTGGACATATCCCAAAATTTTAAGTGATGCTAAGTTCTGTGCAAAACACTTCTTCCCTCTGATCTATTCTGTAGCCGTGGCTTGGTCCAAGAGCTAAGTGAGTAAAATTTAAGATCAGAATAAAGCACAACCCTTACAAGAGGGCACACCAAACAGTACAGCAAAACCTTTCCCTGCACAGTCCAATTACTACCTCCTTATCCAGCTTCCTGCAGCCTTATTCCTGCTTCGCCGATTCCTAACTGAGGATCAAGCCGTTTCTTCAGCAAGACCAACTCATTTTAAAAATGCAGACAAAAGCTGATGAAGGGATGACAGAAACTAAGTACTAGAAATCAACATCCGTCATAGCACACACAGCTTCTTAGGGGACTTTTCGGGTAGTGAGTTTGAGCAGATTGCTTGGCCAAGTGCCAACAAAGTAACTAATATCACACACTAATCCGGCTGTGGTTATTTTCCGGCATTTCATGATTCAGTCATCTGAAAACCTGACATTCCCAATAGATGCTGATTATCCAAGTGTTTTGCTTCTCTTTCCTGACATGCCTACTGTATTACAATTCACTTGAGTGGCAGTTTCCAAGTGATTGAATTCTGCGTTCTTCCATGTTCAGAGACTGTGTTTTTTGGCATGAGCAGAAATGGCAACATAAAGGTTAAGCAAATAAAAACAGAATAAATTTGCAATAAAGGCCACACATTGCATCTGGTGTTACGCAGACGGGATTCATTATCCCAGATTCCTTGCTGCTTGGCATTAGTATCCTTGACAAGCCTAACCAGACTGACTTGGCAACGTGCCACACGAATAGATGGCCTGAAGTGCAGTTATCCAGATGTACGGTGGATACAAAGGACTGGGTAAGAGCTACCTTAGCGCTGCTAATATATTGCAACAGCGGAGGAGAAAACAGCCGAGGTGAACCTCACGCGGCTATAGATAGCAACTTGACTCTGCATAAAAGACAAGAGAAGCTAGAGCACCTGGTAACAGGAGACCAAGCAGGCCCTATATTAATGAACAGACACCAGTGAGGATGGCGTAACTGGAGAGCAGTCAGCTTGTGTATGCCACACCACCACAGTGCAAGCCTCCAAAGAGAGGGTGATATGTCCTGTGAAGATTATTACAGGCCTAACAGGTCAGTTGATAGGAAATTATTAACGAAGCTACAGAACTGCCATTTTCAGCTGTACACTACTTTTTCCAGAAGCAAGCTGAAAGAGTTGCACCCTGGAGCGCTGGCTGCCAGACAGCTGAGGCTGAGCTTTTTTTCTAGTCCCTGGACAAATTTAAGTGAAACAGTCTTGCTGCTCTGACTGCCCAAATATTCTTAGCAATTTGTATTGTTTAGGACTATTATGCCAGGATTTCTTACTTTTAATGTCTGACTCACTGGACAAGCACAATTTTAGTAAAAGAGGAAGTACAGTAACTGTAAAGCTATTGCCATGCTCATGTTCAAGATGGGAAAGATTCAAATTTACTACTCCAGGAAAGAGTATTTCCCCAGATCTGCAGGGGGGCTTCCTCTTCTAAATACCAAGCAGTTATTGGGATGGTTTATATATATCTTATTTAAGCCAGCAGATATACTGACACGTTTCCACAACAGCAACATTTGGGCCATTCATCTACCTACTTAAAAGCTGGTGGTCCTTTTTAAGTCTTCTGCAGAATGTTCACAAATAATATTTTACCAAAAGCAATCTCTCCAAAAGCTTGAGCATGTTAAAATATAGACTTCTGGTTATCTGTTGTGAATACAGTGGTATAAATGCAATTTAGATCCAGCTACCAGCAGAATTCTTCCCACCCCAATAAACCTTAACAAAACATCATGTGTCAATTTTAACTCTGCTATAACCAATCCATTAGTCTTGGTTTTTTTTTTTTTAAACCACCACGAAGCCCCTGTGGGAATACCAAGTGGCAACACCATATAAACAATACTTTTTTCCCTTCCCTCTTCATTTATGGATGCCAACCTTGCCATACCTGCTTCATTGGTCTGATGTTTTCTAGCTGGGAGGCGGGGGGGTGGGGGTGGGGGGGGGGTAAAAAAAAAAAAAGCTGATTCCAGCTTTTAACTGTTTAGATGAGACATGTCATCTGGAGGCTCATCACTACAACTTCACAGAACTGTGCAATACAAGTTTAACATTTTCCTCACGCTCTTTCTGCTTGATCACCAATCTCTCTGCTTTACAGGTTTTCACTTCACAGGCTGACAAAAAAAAAACAAAACACAAAACCCAACCAAACAAAAGAATTTCCCCAATACGTCTGAGCTTTCTACTTGCTGCAGGGGACTCACCTGAGAGTCGTGTACAACCTGGCTTCTATATCCTGCTAGATCTCCCCAACAAACTGAAACATTTCTGTTTTATACAGAAAGCTTTTATGGGGCTTCCCTGATTTCAAGGTATTACCTGGTGACTTACTTTAAAGCATCAGCTGGAAGCCAGTACATTATCTCCATGGGGCTGAGCACAACTCCCATTAATGTAATAGCCTCTCTGTAATATTAATGCCTTCTTCATTTATCATTTTCACATGTTAACTTTCAGGATGGAGTTGTCTCTCATTACTATGACTTCTTGAATTCAATCTTTTTTGTTTTTTCCAAAAACTGGAACTAAAAGAAGCCATTCTTCGACAAGAACCATCTGTCAGTAATGATTAAGTTTCCTGCAAAATATATCAGGTACATGAGTATGTTTTGCTCTAATCCAATAGGCTTAATGCAGCAGCTGTCGCTCATGTTGAGAACATCATAAGAGAAGACAATGATTAATTCAACAATTGGCTTTTGTACTCTGTCCCAAAACATATAAAGACACCACCAAAATAGTTCAGATGCCTCTAAAGCATCAAGTGGAGTCTGAATTTACTACTATTTTCATGACTTAATATCAACATTTCAAAGTAAGCATAAGCTTTTCTGTTTGCTTGTTTTTAAGTACACAGCAGCAAGGTCGGATTTGTGATTTAATCAATTAAAGTACCTATAAATGATTTGTGGGTAAGTTAAACAAGACATGCTCACTCAGGCCAACTCATTTGAGTTCCTCTATCTTGATCCTTAACACTGTATTTTATTTTTGATTCAGCAATATCAACAGTGTTTAGACCCAAATCAACAAACCATTAGTTGTGGCAGGAGCTTGGCTCAAGCTTATAATCAAAAGTCTGTGGTAAAGGAGGAAACGGAACCCATGTTCTCCTTGGTCCCAGAGAAGGGTATTAAGCTCTTGCTACAATTCCGTCCTACACAAGGGGCATGTAATAAGCTATTAGTGCATAATCGGTTTTATCGCTACATAGTTACTTAAATAGTACAAGGTAAACATTAAACAGGATGGGAATTTGGCAAATAAAGTTGACGGTCTCAGCAGAAACAGTACAAGTCTTCCAATGTGCCTAAGCTAAAGATGTACACAAAAAGGATCCATGGTTTGAACCAAACTACTTTCATATACTAATCTGACTACAAAAACTTTGAGACAGTAAGACTGGGAAACCAGGCCGCCTGCAGGAACTACAGCACCAGCTTCAACAACAGGTTCTTTTTAAAGGGATTGCCAGTGGTTCAATTGCATCCAGCGTCACCCAGAAGTTCACCCAGGTAACTCACTTGCTGATGCCCCTTCCTCCCCAAAACCCCAGCCGGGACAAGAAATTCCACTTCAGAGCTCAGCAGGGGCAAACCGATTTTAAGGCGAGGGAACTACACAGGCTACTCAGAAACTTCCGCACTTCGCACGAAAGCCTTTCGCTGCCAGTCACGTCCCC
>NW_009647572.1:2885471-2918490 GCF_000708025.1 Charadrius vociferus | reverse complement strand
GGCCGATGTGCTGTGGCGGCGCCGTTCCGTTCGGCCGCCTTGTGAGGCGGCTGGCGTGGCGTGGCGGGGCGCGGGAAGGAGCCTTCCTTCCTTCCTTCTTTCCCTCCCGGCTGCGCCCCGTGCTGCTCGGGCGGTCGCTGAAGCGTCTCTGAGGCCCGTCCAGGGAGAGGGCACCCCCCGGGGGAGCTTTGGGACCGGGCGGGGGGACGGCGCTTTCTGCCCCCGCGGGGAGCCGCTGTCCTGGAGCGGGATCCTTGGTTTCCCGGGGTTTCTGGGAAGCTGAGGTGAATGGAAGCGGCGGGGCAGGAGGGGTGGAGGGAAGGATAGCCTCCTCTGGGCGGGCGGCTGCTGTGTCAGCACCCAGGGTGGGTTTTGTGAACCCACCTTTTGATCCCACCCACTTTTGATCCTTTTTAAAACCCGTGCATGACAGAAGACTTTGACTTTCAGTTTAATTTGCGGTTTTGTTTTGAAGGGGAGTATGTTACTACTTCTGCATACTCCCGAGAGTTATTTTAAACTTTAATAACTAGTAATGAATGTTTGGAGGGTATATAAATCCTGTTGTAAACACTTTCAGTGAGACGTCTTGTGGTCATGATGGTGTAATATTGGTATCTTTATGTTTCTAGAAGAATAAATAAGACATAAGTGTGTCACTTAGCTGACTTCCTTAAAAGTACTAGAATAAATCTTTACACTTAGCTTGACAGTAGGTTGTCCTGTAGGATATTTAAAGTCTTTAATAGTATTTAAACACTTCAAGTCTGCTCTCCATGGTTCTTTGTTCTCACTCATACTCCTTCAGTAGGCTCTTTACCATGCATTAGAGGTTTTCATGGATAGTCTTATAATAATTCTTTATCTGGGGTTTTGGGGACTTCAGGGGAACAAAGACTTTGTCAGAAATACACAAGAAGATGTGAAAACCCACAGAAATGGTGCAGGTAATGAGTAGGGTTTGATACATTTGTTTTCCTTGGGTGAAATACTCGGAGTTGCTTGGTACTTTAAAGTGTAAATGTTGAAGGCATTCAAGTTTTGACCTGTTGAGACAGCAGTATGGTGAGCTGACATATTTTGTTCTCAAAATGTGCTGCAAGATGGAAAGGCAGGTGGAGGTGGTGATCCATGCAGTTGTTTGCATTGATGGTGCTAGCATAGCAGCTCCATTGCAGCCTGGCAGAACATTCTTTTTATAGCATTGACACTGATGAAGGAGGGGATGTTGGTAACTGCAGGTGTTCAGGCAAAGATAAGCGCTAATACATCAGTCACTGTATTAATATAACCCCCAGCGCATTGCCTCCATTTCTCTTGCTCCCAGTGATATATTAGAATGATGTGGTAAGAAAACTGAACCAGTGGGATTGTAAATCCTCATCAGAATGCTGCTGCTGTTAAGATTTTATTCAGCTTATGCATTTCTGGCTTTTTTTGGTTTTTGAGGTGGGAGTTAATTTGACCTTTGTGATTGGTGCTTTTGTAAAGAATTTTTTTTCTTTTTTTTTTCTCTTATTTTAAGTCAAAATTATTGTGAACAGGTCAGGAAAGACTGGAAGAAAGCCTTTTCCTTCAGGTTATTTGGTACTAGGTTGACTATGCCTAGACTTGTTGCAGTCATGCTTTTAATTGCTTTTCAAAATTGTAGAGCCTAATATTTGTTATTAGGAAGAGATGGATTCTCTTGTACCTTTGTTTTTTCTCAATGTCTCCATCACAGTATTTTATGTAGTGTCATGGTAGATTTTTCCCTCTGCTCTTGCACTTTTGCTTTTTCATCTTAATAATAGAGGACTATGTCTACTTGGTGTTTTCTGCCTGTCCAAGTATGGGGGGAGGAGGAGAAAGTTACTTTTTTTATCAGTTTTATCTGTCTTGCCTCTGGTCTAGGTAAGAGATATTAGAATATCTTTGAAGCACTATCAAATACAGATTCTAATTGTTGAAAGCAAAAGTGGTGTTTTCTGTCATTCTTTGTGTCCTCAAAGCAGCAACTGTTGCAAAATTAGCCATAATATTTCTAATAAGGTACAATTCTCTAGGTCTTACTCATACAAAAGTGTCTAAGCTTTCTTTGAGAGCTTTCCAAAGCAAAGGAGAGATAGAACTGGCCCATGCTTGTCAGTCTCTGCTGTTTGTCAAAGTAGCAGTATAAAACCAGATCTATTCCAGCAGCATCAGAGATACTGCAGCTGCCTGCCTTTGGATTTACAGCACAGCATTGGTTTTATGCATTGTTCACATACGGCAAGATGTAGCCATTTGGGTTAGCTGTATGTTTTTGAAACAAAACAGTAGATTCTGCAGAAGGCTGATAGCACACACTGCAAAATTATGGATCCTGGAGAAGTAGATATTTCTAGCTGTGATGAAAATTGATGTTGCAAATAAATATAAACAGACATGAGTTGTATACAAAATATTGCAGAATACTGGAGTGCTTTTGCAAATGTGTCAGCTTTTTATTAGCATATATATTTAGAAAGCAAAAAAGAATAAAACCTTAATGATTGATAAAGAAAACCCAGTTGTACAAAACCCCCTAAGGTTTAAGTGACCCGTGTAATCTGCTTGATGAAGAAACTCTTTTTATATTACATCAGTTTTACTAACAGAGCAAGACACAGTGCTGTGATAATCGGAGCAAATCCATTCTTGGCACCTGGCCACAGTGGAGCAGCTCATGCTGTGTTAATAGTATAGCTTTTGTGTATGCTGGAGTGTCTTTATTTGAGAAAATAAAGACCTTGCTTTAGGGAAAACAGTCACCTGTTGTTTAAATTAATATAGGAAGAGATTATATATCATGATATTAAAGAAATATCAACAACTACCTTTGACTATTTTCTGTTAGCTTATACAGCAATGTGGGTGATGATGGTGTTAGGTGTGAAACAAACATTTATTTGTTTTCAGTCTTTGTTTTAGAACAACTTTGTACTGAGAGGATGGATGAATCTGAACAGTGTAGTAAACTTGAGGTTTGATCTCTTGAATCCTTATTAATGGAATCTTCTCATATTGATCCCAAGAGTTTAGTCTCTTCATGGTTGTTATTAAAGATGTGTTAAGTCACATAATTTAAGAAATGGATTTTTTTTTCTATAGAAACAGACGAAATGTGCTCAGGATGCTGGGAAATGCATTTTCTTCCCTTTAAACAGTTTTTTTCTTCTGTTACTTTCAAATGCATCCTTACTTTATGTCATTGGTCCCAGCTAAAATCTGTCTGTTTAGTCTTCTATATAAAATTGGTCTCCTCCTACTTTTTGTTCCTTACCAGCATTTTGAGGAATGAACTGGATGATCAATTCCATCTAATTAATTTTCTTCATGTCATTCCTCTAAATGCAAAGTATTCTTACTTCTGAGGTTTTTCTTCCACCTTCATACTTACTTCTTGTCTGATGTAGTTGTGTATTTTTTTTCCCCCTTCAGTCTGTTGGCTTTTGTGATAGTTTCTCTCTACCTTTTTTTCCAGCTTGTGTTTATGTCTTGTCAAAGTACTGGTGATAATTTTTGCTGGTTTCAGTGAGGTCCATCAATAGTGATTAAAAATGGGAATGTTTTTATCAGTCTTGATGGCTGATAATATAACAAAGCGTGTATATGAATGTTGGTGGCTACTGCCAGTGATGTGTGTTGGGACGTTGGAGGTGGTTTGACTGACAGAGCAGCATGATGTGAAAGCTTCCACCTAGCTTCAGTGGCACTTACCTGAAATGTGTTGCTTTTTGGACATTGTGTTCAGTTAACAATTTCAGTAACTGCAGACAGTAGGGTGTGGACACTACTGTATTTGTCAAAATGCAAAAAAAAAAAACCACTTGAAAACCTTGTCCGAATCCAGCTTCTGATACTTGCTGTTGGTCTAAAAGCTGCGTGAGGCTCCCCATCGGGTACCGAAGTCTATGCGCCTGTGAGAGGTGGGTGGGCTGTGGGCAAGCAGGGGTGGGAGTGGGTACCACAGGATGCTCAGGCACTCACCAGCCGTGAGCGGGTGTGGACAGAAGGAATGGTGCACCTTGAGGCGAGGGCTAGGCATGAGGGACCAGCAGCAAAGTGTTTTGAGAAAGAGCGCATGATGCTGTTCCAGTGTAATGATTTTTGTCTTGCCTCATCTGATTCTGTCTCTCGTGCTGCACGTAAAACACAGGAGCTTTCAGGTACTGTTCTAGATACAAAGAAAAGAGAATGGTGGGGACAGTGTAAGAGCAGATAGAGCACCCTCCCGGTGATGTGGGATGGAGAGGGCACAGGGTCAGCCTGATAACAGTTAATGCATGTGTAGCCCCTGATGTGAATTTTTAAGGCTTTGGCAGAAGTCCCTGTAGTAGAGAATGAAGAAAAGTTGAGGCAGTTAGTGTGAAAGCGCCAGGAAGGTGCTTCTGATGGATATGCCTGACCAACAAATACAGCAGTATGAGCAGTGGTTTCAGAGTTAGTAACTGCTAGGTGGAGCACACTGGCGAGGGCAGGGACAGCAAACCCTCTAGCTCTTACGCGTACCAAAATCAGGACCGACCAAACTCTGTTGGTTTAGTCAGCTTTTGATTTATAATCTGTGGCTACATCAGACTAGTTCTGTGCCTTGGTTATGGATCGTACTTAAGGTCAAGTCTGTTACAAACTGGAACAAAGTTTTAAGATACTCTGGTTGGTTTCTACCAAGGGTAGGGTCAAAATCTCTGAATATAAAGGCTTATTACAGTTGAGGAAAGAGCTACTTCATCAGGATTTATTATCTATTACCAAAGGAAAATAATTTGTTAAAACAAACTTTTCATTAACCTCTCATCACATGTCACTGAGTCTTATTTTTCTCTACTTAATGATATTGAAAGACAGTTAAATAAATAAAAAAAAGTTAAGTGAATATATTAAATATTTTTCTGAGTGGTTTTAAGAAAGCAGTTATAGTAGTTTCCAAAAGCTTTTGCTAACAAATGGAAGAAAAACTGAGACCTGAGATATTGAGTAAAAGATGATAAAAAGGAAAGAAAATTCTGAATATTTTAGGAAAGTATATTGTCACAAGAAGTTTTTTGATGTTGTGGATTCAGTTGAGTCGTTCATATTCTTCTTTAATTGAGTGTAGTGAATTACTCTGTATTAATTCAGACATCGTGGGGGACAGGCAGTTGAAAGATTTAGGTTTTACATGTCTGGTTTGTGTAAAAGGAAAAAATGTACTTATGAACATATGTGCAATTTTTGCTAACTTCAGTTTCTTCTTTTTTTGTAGGTAATTGAATGGGTCTTCAGAAGCTGAGTTGCTAAAACTGACAAAAAAGTATGCGAGTGTTCGTTGTTTTTCACAAAAATGTATATCTGACTTAGTGTTACGTCTGTTTACAGTTAGTAAACCCTTTTGTCATGCTGATTCATAACACCTGTAATAATCAATATTTTTATATAGCCTCATAAGTCTATTTCCAGTTAAGTGTTTTTATTTTGTGAAAGTAGATAATGTTATGTATTTCTCCTTCTGAATATGTCCTGCTGTTTCTTTTTCTTATGGATTATTTTTAATAGCTAGAACTACCATTGTGAAGGGAAACTTTGAGAAAGATAATTGTAGCAATTTCTTATCTCTTTTCAACGATATAATTTGTCACTTTTATAATCATCAGAAAGCTTTCAGCTCCTCAAGTTTGTGTTGTCTTAACATAGCATGACTAGAATCTCTTACGGTCATGGTTTATTTCCACCTGTATTTAGTTACTAATTTTGACTTTGAAAGTCAACTTTCTCTGAAAAGAGGAATTTTTGTGTTCTGCTGGCTCCCAATTTAAATCAGGAAAAATCTGTACGTGAAGAATTCATTTCAAGTACTCAAAACGTGGAGTTTTGTACTAACTGAATGATGTGTTTTAACCTCTTTCCAAATGGTTGAGATGATGAAATAAATCAAAGTTATTATATTATATAAAAAAGTAGAAATTCTTCAATCTAATAAAGGAGTTGAACTTTTTTTTTTTTAAAAAAAGAGTCCCCTATTTTTAGCAAAGTAATATCAAAATTTCTGTAAGGTATGTGTGTATGAATTTATATGTACAGCTGGCATTTGTGATATGCATATATTTCAGTGGAGCTGTTTATAGTATCTGCAAGTCCTGTAATTATACTGATTATACAGCATGAATTTCCATTTGTTCAGTTGTTCTTGCGCATACTGTGAGCTATTTTTACTTGAAGTTCATTAATTACTTTGTATAACTAGATAGACTTACTAAGAGCTAATTAAAAAAAAAAAGTGTACATACAGGGCTTGTGCCTAATATGTTATATTGGGAAAAGTCCAGGAACCTTTATTTGCATGCTCACTATCCTTTCTCTATTCATAATGGGTCTGGTTTTAGCTAATTAGATTTTTATTGTCTTTAGTGGCATATCGAAGGGATGAAATGTGGTCTGAAGGGCGATATGACTATGAAAGAGTTCCGAGAGAACGTCTCCCTCCAAGGATTCATCCTGATGTAAGTGTATAGTATGTTTCTTTAGCATTATACCATTATGTTATACCTTTATGCCATTACTTATACCATAAGGGCAGGATTCATGTACATATTTAAGTTCCTAATATACCCTTAAGTTCCATTCTTTTCTCATTCATTTAAGCCAATAATTTAGCAAATGCTTCTGCACAGAGATAATAGGATGCCTATGAAATTAAGTCTTGTATTTTTTTTTTTTCAAATCTATTGAAAGTGTTTTAGAATATTTGCATTTTGATAAATTGATTTTTTTGGTGTAATTCTTTGTGTTATTAAACACAGGATTTTTAATAACTTCTGGAGAACCAAAGGCCATACTATGTTATATTTTTCCCCAGACTTTTTTTTTTTTATGTTAATACATTTCTGAAGTGACTTGCAGTGGTAAAATGACTACTTGCAGTATTGTTCTTGTCACCGATGCAGTTTTTTATTATGAAGCTTAAAGTATAGAAGGGAATGTTTATAACAGAACTTGAAAATACATCTTTGCTAAAGAAACGGTGTTTTGGAGCCTTGTAAGGAAAATGCTTTCAAGAAGAGCAGTGACAGGACGAGGGGGAATGGCTTTAAACTGGAAGAGGGCAGGTTTAGATTAAACATTAGGAAGACGTTTTTCACCTTAAGTGTGGTAAGGCACTGGAACAGGTTGCCCAGAGAGGTTGTTGAGGCCCCATCCCTGGAGGTGTTCAAGGCCAGGCTGGATGGGGCCTTGGGCAACCTGGTCTAGTGGGAGGTGTCCCTGCCCATGGCAGGGGGGGTGGGACTCGATGATCTTCAAGGGCTCTTCCAACCTGAATTATAGAATGATTCTAAGAGTTTCGATGTAAATCTGCTTTGTAGACATGGAGACTTCTACTCTATGTTATGCTTGCAAAACAAACACAGAAGCTGTGCTTACTCTGCTGCAGAATAACTTTAGAATGCTTTTAGAAAAACTCTGGGCCAAAGACTTGGGAAAAATGATTTTTTTTTTTTTTCTCCTGTGTCTGAATTCTCTAAAGAAGAAAGAAAACAGGTTGTAGCTTTATCCTTTGAAGTATTACAACTTAAATAGAACTTTAAGAATACTTTTTGATGTTTCTATATACATGCTGTACAATGTACATATGGCAAAATAAAATTTCATGTAATTATGCCTGTTATCTGGCTTTTCTGTTTTTTAAATATTCGAATAATAACATAGCTGATTTAGCATATTTTCTGGGTTTCCTCTACCGTATTTTGAGCTTGCCATTTTGGAAGCATACCAGTGTTGATATATTGGTAACTAGTTACATAGTCTTCTCTATTGAGTAGTGTATTAGTCTTTGGCTGCTCTGTGACATTTTTAACTCTTTTTACAGGTAACAAAATTTCTGCATTTTCAGCAAAATGGAAATCAGATAAGTTTACACAGGGTATTTAGTCAGATGCTTCTCCAAAATATTTATCAGCAGTAGGACACGAGGAAAGGCAGAATGTATTTTCACAGATTTTTATTTTTTTAATCAATGTTTGACTTGATTAACACATTGCTAATTTAATTTAACCATTGCAACAGTGACATTCCTAAATTCTTTTAGTCTTTCAAGTTGTCCAGGGAGCAACGCATGGCGTATGCATTATGAAAATTTACTTTACAATTTAAAAGAAGTGATGCACTCTTTTTGATGCAAGAATTAAGTAGATAGTTCAATGCTAGCTTTATTACATGTGTTTGGAACTGGGGATGAAGGAACTAGCAGAATACGCTCATTTATCACAATCAGTACGATCTATCTGCACCAAAACACCCCTAGTAGTTGGGCAAACCAAGATCTGGTGTCTCTCTGTCTTACTGAAAGATGGATACGAAGCTCCTTCTCCTACAGCTCTGCTGATTCAAGATAGCTGGCAGACAGTTTTTGTCCTTGTAAGCCTATGCCATTGTATTTGTGTCTACCTATAGAGGTCTGACTTAATTTTGACTAGACAAGTAAAATGGAATTAATTTATTCAATCTATGAACATGCTCAACATTTGCTGATAGGTTAATACATTGGAAGTGACACATGCCAATGATATAGAATGACGTATCTCTTGTTTGAGAGAGCAAGAGATTTGTCCTACGCTAAACCAGGTGCAAATTATTTATCAAGTATAGATTGTAGTAGAAACACATGCTTTCAGATCCTGGCAAACAACATAAAGTTGCAAGCACTTGGCACAATTGACTCTAAGTGGGTACACCTGGGTACACCTTGAGCTTTCATGTAACTGTCCTTCTGTGTGTCAGTATAGTTAAGTGATGGGGACTTGTGGGTGAGATTAAAGCACGGAGCAGTTTTGTTTTAGCTTCAGAGCAGATCTTCTTTGTAAGACATCAAACTTAAAAAAACCAAACCCAACATGTGGAGAATGTTCAGTGAAGTGAAGGTAGATCAAGCATTGTGGCTGTGTATGAATGTATATGTAGCCTCTACTTTGCATCAGTATGGCGGTAGGCTGGCTTTGGATTGCCCTCTAGTGAGTTTGTTGGGTGGTCTCGGAAATCAGAACTAGCTTTTTTTTGCATGATAATATTTAACAGTTTGTGAATGTAATGTATTTTTCTATGAAAAGTATTGGTGTATTAGACTGTGGCTTCTCCTACTATTAAAAAAACTAGCTTGAGTACCTTTCCCCCCACCTCCAAATTGCACACGCTGACTCAAATTTCTGCATTTATAGCTTGTGTTTTTAAGGCCCATAGAAAAAATATTTTGCTAAAGGAAGAAGACTTAAAATACAAGATCTTGCATTCATATTTTCCTTTGCTTTTTATTTTCATTTGGCTTATATAATGCTTGGTTTTAGAAAATCAAAAAGGTATCTTTTGCAACTGTCCAATTTGCACTTAATAAACAAAGGATTTCCTTAATTGGTAAACGTTGTATGAAGTTTTATATGAAGGAAATACAATAAATTAATTTTACATTCTAGCAAAATGCTATCTGAAACTTGTGTTAAAAGAAAAGGAGAGTGTTAAAACTCTGTCACCTGAATCCTCAGATCACCTACTGCAGTGCATTGAGAAGGTGTTTATCTATTCAGATTATGAAGCAAGGACCGTCTTCACTATAGTCTCCATAGTGTGGAGGATGTTACTGACATTAAGAAAATTGTTGGTATTTTCAAACGGGCTTTTTGTTTTACAGGCTTATAGATGTAACTTTCTTTATTGAATTCCTAAGTTCATGTACAAGTCTCTGAGAAATATATGTAGCTAATGCTTAAAAAAAGAAAGTAGCTGATGCTTTGAAAGTAGCTGATGCTACTGCTTTAAACTTTCAAAAGAAACTTAAACCGTGTTGAAAATTTTCTCCTAATAATAAAATTTGTAATGCCTAAGGATTGCATCAGAATTGTGTCCAATTAGATTTAATAAGTTATTCCACCATCAGATTGGCATGATTTTTAATATTTTTTGTTCCCCTGTGCTATTTCAGCTTTAAAATTATTCAGCTTTGAGGAGCCTGGTCTAGTGGGAGGTGTCCCTGCCCATGGCAGGGGCATTGGAATGAGATGATCTTTAAGGTCCCTTCCAACCTAAACCATTCTATAATTATTATAGTCCTGTATTTAGAAATGGCTTGGTGGGGTTTTTTACTTTTTTTGTATTTACTACAGATTTCCAGCTGTTCAAAGCGATATGATTTTGGGTTTTTTTTGTGGTTTAGGATGATTACCATAGAGTAGTAAACATTGTGCCCAAGAAACCACCACTGCTCGAAAGACCTGGGGATGGGAATTACAGCCGGTATGATGATTACAGTCACGCTGAGTACAGAGACTATGAAGAGGGTCGCAGTTTTGCCCATGAACGAAGAAGCGGCCCTCCGCACCGAGGTGTACGTAAGGTGATTCTTCTCACATTTTTATGATGTTTATCTTCTTATTAATGCTTGAATATTGAACAATTGAACTATTAGTTCAGACAGAACATTGCTGTTACTATTGTTCTCATAAACTGAAATAGAATGAATAGAAAAAGCATCTAGGTTTTCGTACTTGCTGCTTTTTTGCAGTTACTGTGCTTCTAAGACTTCTAAGACAGGTAATGCCTGTTTTCTGCTTCTTATGGTTCCTAGCTACTCTATTGACTTAGAAAAGTGCCCTTGTCCAGCTCTGTAGAAAGCTCAGAGTCTGAACTTGGAAAACAAAAGTGGCCAGAAGTCCTCTGTATGAATAGAAGAATGATTGCAAAATCTTTCTGTTTAGTCCTTGCACTCACAGCTTGTTGAATGTTGTCTACCTATCCTTCTGATTCACACAGTTCTTTGCTTATTTAAATTCTGTCGTGATGTTGAATGCATTTTTTTTTCTCCAGTTTTTTCTACACTTAAGTACAAAATTTATGTTCCCTTTGAAAGGTCATTACTACTGCCTCCTCCAACCCAGCTGTTTGAAATTCTGTAATTTCAAGCTAGTGATGATAATTTGCATTTCAATGAGGAAAATTTTCTTTTTTTTTAAGTCAGGGCCTATGTATATAGTTTGGAAATTTTTGTAGATTTTGTATTTCGTACAGCGTTTCCAAGATGCTCTCTTTAGTATTAATAGAGGAAGAAAATAAGAGGAATGGGGTAGAGTGAGTAGACTGAGAGGAACTTTGCTGTGAATGTATAATAGTTTATTTTAACTCATTAAATGCTTTGGTTTTGCAGTAAACAAGTACCATTTGGCAACTAACTGTACATCACGTCTGATGTTGAGATACACGTCACGCAATTGTTTTGCATGTATGTTTTGCAGGATGACTCAGGATACAGATGGCCAAGGGATGATCACCCTATAAGTCGGCAGCCTGAGTACAGGTATTTTGTAAGAATTTACAGTAGTGCCATGCATAGACTGCGACTCTACGGGGTGTTTTTCTTTCTTATCAAAACAGTTTGTAGAGCAGAGCAATGAAATGACAGGGGTGTGGGAAAAGACATCTATTGAAGTAAAAGATGATAGTGCAAAAGTGGTTTCTAGTTGTATTGTTTGAAATACAAATTAAATAAATGGTACGACATGAAATTCTCTATTTAGTAAGAATAGGAGGCATAATGATAACTTCTTCAGGATGTTAGCCCGGGACTAAATAATTTAGTGCTTCTCCCTGATCGATCCCACTTTTTACATAGCTTCAGAGAATTTTTTGGTCTAACACTGCAGTCACAGAAGCCAATACTTTGGGGCCACAACACAGTGGAAAGACACCTGTGCCATTTGAAAGGCTGCTGTGGTGGATAATGGGATTGTAAAGTTCACTGTAGCCTCTGACCTCCCTGTTTTCTCAGCTGGGCTGATGAATTGGTATTTCCATCATAAGTTATATTCATTTTTATGAGTGCTTTTTAGTTTGTCCCTCAAGTTCCCATCTATGAAATGTAAGGAATAATATTAAACAATAGGACTGTAACATACATATGCTTGCAATGATGTTTGATATGGGATTATTTGATATGATAAATAAAGCGCACAGGATAGCGTTACACTCAATTTTTGGACAAGGATGAAACTCACCTTAAATATTCAGACAAGAATTAATTGTTACTATAATCGAAATATTAACAGTCTAATCTAAGAATGTAATCTCATGGCTGTACTTCTGTATGCCTCATTCTGTGTTGTCACTGCTCAAGGTGTCTGCTTTCATACTAGGCTTCTGTTTCTATACACTGCATCGTCGTGTTAGTCAAAAATACCTCGTTCTGCATAGAATAACTCCTTGTTACTGCTATCTATGTACAACTATGGTTGTACCATACAAAGATCAACAAAAGTAAACCAAGTTAGCTACAGACACCTGGTCAGTTACAAAAAATGCTGTTAAAACTGCACCAAGTTAAAGAAAGAAACTTCGGGCAGGTCAAGAAAAGCTCAGAGCCTGACAAGTTTGCTCAAAGCCTCAGTCTTGAGGCTTTGCAAACTCAATATGAAGCTGTTAGTAGCAATGGCAATACAGTGCTACAGGGCTGCACGTTTGCAGTAGATACCTATTACTTTGAATGTGATGATTTAGACATAACATAACTAGGTTATGACATAACTTCACCATTAAAAAAAAATCCTTCGCGTACCATAACGGTCTGTGTGCACTGAACTTCTCTCAAAATTGCATTCTTGGGGCTAGAAGCTACAGTAAAGAGTTTTGGAAAATATTAAGTGTTTTATAGAAACTTGTGTAAATATTCTTGCATGTTTTCCTCCCACTTTAGAAGAATTAGAGTTGATTAAAGCTGGGGAAAAAAAATAGACTGAGTTAGTGTGAGGCACTTTGTTTTATACAGAACAAGAGTGGCACCCAGTGGTCAAAAAATTGTCTTAAATGCATCCTGTTTTCTTCCATTTAAACTGTGAGATTAAAATGTCAGCTTGGTTTGTTGAAGGCTTTAAAAATGGGTTGCGTGGTAGGTGATAGTCACATCTGAGTCTTTATGTATTTCAGAATATGCAACTGTTACACAACTACGACAACACTGTGGAAGAAAGCATAAAGATACTTGATTCAGTTGAGGGTATGAGAATGTATTTGTGATTGAATGAAGCCCTATTTATTTATTATATAAATATATGTTAGCGTGTCAGAAGCCTGGTTATTCAAAAGAGCACAGGAATAGTAAATAACCTTGGATGTAAAATCCTGTGATCAGTCTGCTAAACACTTGTAGCACTGCGTGCTTGGTAATAAACTTAATTATTTTTTGCATATTGCTCACTATTGAGCTATGTAGTGGATCTCAACAGAAGAAATCAAAGTACAGTACTTGGTATATGTTGTCTCCTGTGGTGAGAATGCTAATTACTTTCCATTTCAAAGACATTTACACTAAAAACACGAGATTAAAAAATTATTATATGCAAAAATGCTTTCTCTTTGACGTGGTGAAAGTTATTTTCGGTAAGCTCTTCTGGAGTACATATAAATATTTTTTTTTCTTTGAGGTAGTAGAAGGAGATTTAAGATTACTTTAACCAGAAGTACTTTTTAAAAAATTGCATAGAACATAGCTAAACCATAGTACAAAGTTAGATTTGTGAAGCTAAAGACACTCGGGAGACTTGTAAAGCTAATGGGTTTTTGTAGGCAGTATAGTGACTATAAATTCTAAAAAGAATAACTCTTTTATTGACATAAATAGTCCATTTTCTTGAGTATTTTTAGAAACTCATTGAGCAGCTGAAAATGTGCTGTAAGAAGTTGTCAATATTATGCTTAACACTTCCACTTAAGCATTAATCATTCACGTTTTCCTGCTTTGATTTTTGGTAACTTAACTGTGAAAAAGTAGTTCCTGCTCTCTTACTCTTTCCGTTTTTGTTCCCCCTATCTTTCTTTGTAGTGCTGAAAAATATTACTTGAGATTCTCCCAAAGTAAAAGAAGCCGCTTATCTTCTGCAGGCTGAGAGTTGGGGTTGTTCAGCCTGGATAATGGAAGCCTCCAGGGAGACCTTGTAGCAACTTTCCAGTATCTGAAGGGTGCCTACAAGAGAGCTGGGGAGGGACTTTTTACAAGGGCATGTAGTGATAGGATGAGGGGTAATGGCTTCAAACTGGAAGAGGGTAGATTTAGATTAGATATCAGGAAGAAATTTTTCACTATGAGGGAGGTACGGCACTGGAATAGGTTGCCCAGGGAAGTTGTGGATGCCCCATCCCTGGAGGTGTCCAAGGCCAGGCTGGATGGGGCTTTGAACAACCTGGTCTAGTGGGAGGTGTCCCTGCCCATGGCAGGGGGGTTGGAACTCGATAATCTTTAATGTCCCTTCCAACCTAAACCATTCTGTGATTCTATGAATATCAAAAATCGTTAAATGATGCAGAATTTTGGGGGATGAAAGTTTCCTATGTTAAAGAAACCATCTGTTAAGTTTTTCTGGAGTGGTTTTTTTTTGTTGCTGATGTTGTTTCTTTTGTGGATTTTTTTAAGCTTCTTGCCTTTTCCTTAAAAACAGAAAGTTCATGCTTACTTAGCAGTTGCATAGCTGTGGCTTGAGCTGTGACGTGTTTGCTGACCAGCAATAATTCTCCATGTGTGACAAGAGGATTGTTGAGGTTCTACTGCTTGGCTTAGCTGTCTTTTTTCTTACCTTCTTTCTTTTTACGGGCTTATGCTGCAGTTTCCAAGCAGCTGTCATTTGCCACTAGTCTACCATTAAGTGGAGCATTACTGATCCTACTGCTCTTTCCTGGACCACTCAAGAATTGAGAGTCGTTAGCCCTGCTTTATACAATGCTCAGTGAGCAGCTCTCATCCTGACTATGACTTCCTTATGGTAATATCATTTTTTATATATAAAAAATAAAGTAATTCAGAGGATGTGCTGGGCATAGACTTCAAAATTAGTTCCTAGCACTTTTGCTTTTGTTCTGACCTAAGGGATTCTTGCTGGATTTCTGAACTCCAGGAACCGATCTGAATTGTGTAACATTACAGTCATGGCTTGGTTTGAAGTGCCTCTTGGTTCAAGCCTGGTTGGTGTGTATAAAGAATTGTACATCAAAGCAGAATCTCTTAGTTTGGAGAACAGAGAATTTTCTGCACACATGATGACAGTTTTAATGTCTTGGTCGCTGATGCTGTGAGAATTGTGAAATTTGGAAATTATGAGAGGAGTAGAGATCAAATAACACATGACTTCTTTGTACGTTTATCTCTTACTGATGTTGATCATTTCTGGGGCTGTATTATTACTTGTCTTTAGTGATATATCAAACTCATTTAATCAAAGCACTCGAATTCTTTTATGCATGTCAGATTTTTTTAAAAGTTGCAGGAGACTATGTTGAAGAACTCTGATTTTACAGTACTTCTGTATGGGCCTCGTAGCAATGGATTTTGCATACAAGTTCATTTTTATGAAGTCATGAACTTTTCAGTGTGAAATACTTTAGAAGATTGTTAGCTGCTGTTCACTTTAGTCATGCCAAATTTTAATCCTTTTGAGTGCACAGAGCATTACTTCATTCTTTTTTTTCAGCCAAATTGAGTTCATAAGATGTAAAATATGTGAAACTTGGCAACTTAAGATGGGTAAGACTCATCTTCAAAGAGAAATTACAAAATGACGCACTTGTAAATCCCAGCTATACATGCATTAAATTTGATCCTTAAAATTATCCAGTGTCCATGTATTTGCAAAATAAGAATTGCCATATTTGTAGATGAAGTACTCTGCATCAGTCGTAAAGTTGGTTTATATAATAGAGACTCCCGAGAAGCGGCTCACATAGGACATTTTTAATATCTCCTCTCAAGTTGTTGATATGAATAAGTTTTCCACTGTTAATGAAGGAAACTTGTTGCTACTACGTGTATTCTTTTCTTTATTGGTTGTTGTGGGTTTTTTTCCATGTCCTGTGTGAAATTAGGAAGTAGTCTTAGTCCAGTCTCTAATACTAATGCATTTGTGTATATAAAGTAGATCTGCTTGTCTGTGGAGTACACAGGCAATATTTTGTAATAAATAGAAATAATAAAGTAATTTTGATGCTAGAAAAAAAGAAAACTATCTGGCAAAATGTTGAAACTTAATTTTAAACAATCGGTGATCTATGAACAACTAAGATTCATCAGTCAGTTCTATATTTTGTTTTGGAAATCTTTTAAATCAATAGCACGTTGCCTTTTCTCTGAAAATTTGATGTGGCTTTCTGAACGTTAGACTTACAGTTACCTCTTTAGGGTGGAAAGGATAATATACCCCGATTTTTGTAGATTCATAAACCTTCACAGTGAGATTGTTTACTGAAGGCTATGGAGAAGATTGGTAGGGAAGTGGGGGATAGAAGCCCAGCAATTGTGGCTTTCTGATCTCTGATTGAAGTACCCTTCCGTTTGGCGATTCACCCCTTGCAGGTGCAGTATGCGATGACAGGATATCCCAGAGGAGTGGGCTGAAGATTGTACATGAAGAAGAAAATTGTTCTTCAGCAAGAATGGTTATTTTATACCAAAACCATTGATGAGAGAGTCTCCAGATAGAAGTTAAGGGTCACTGACTCTTCTCTCAATAAAGCAGGATTTAATATTGAGGGTTCAGATGTGTCATAGGCCAAAGCATTTATCTTTACATTAGCACTGTGCAATCACCTTTAAATTACAGAGGGTAGCTTGTTTCTTGTTTTTCACCTCCCTGATGTATTCTTTAGTGAATGAAACAGTGAACCTGGTTAAATATTTTATACTCATTTAAAACAGTGTGTTATATTGTGGGAGGTCTTTAGGCTTTGGATTTAAACTTTCTTGTAATGTAAACTGATCTTTGTCTTGCTTATAGAAGAGAAACTTAGCCAAAGGGATTTATGAGATGGTGCTAAAAATGTACATAAGTCTGCTGTTCTGTTGCAATATTTGACAGGTCTTAAGGGACACTATACAAGAACCTCATTCTTTGTTAAAAAATGTGTGGAGAGAAATAAATATGGCAGTCACCCAAAGAAAATGGTCTTGCTTTTGACAGAGATTGATAAGCAGAGTTCTAATCATATTCATTAACACATACGGTTTTCTTTTTATAAATAAATAAATAAATAAAACCTCTGCCAGAACATTGAATCTCTCAGGTATTCAACTCCTAGAGTAACTTGTTTATTCATAAATGAAATTACAGTTTCCTTATAATAGGTCATTGTGGTAGATTCGTTATACCTGTCTACAACTCCAAGCAAGAACTTGTCTGTTGAAATCTTTAGTTCAGAAGACCCATTGTATTTAGGCTGCTAGCTAAATTAGTTTACCTTGGCTTATGGTATTTTGGGAGGGTGGAAGGGGAGAGTTAGAACTTTTTGGAACAAGATAATAGGTAATAGATAACTTAAAAGTAGATTTTTGTTTACACTAAATATTTAATGACTTCATATTACGCTTTATGTCTTATGCAGCAGCCTTACTGGTATATCAAACTCATTTTATCAAGCTCATAGTTGCTGTATTTTCTTTGAGGGCTGTTTTCTGCATCTTTAGCTCTTTTGTGTTTGGGACAACCGATTTGTTTGCACACTGAGATTTATGATTTATAGTTTGATTTTTCTTACTTGGCCAAAATGATATACGTCTAATTGTGTTACTAATGCTTTGCGTTCCTTTGGACCACGGGTTTTTATTTTGAATGAATTTTAAGAACTTGAGTCTTCTCATGCAGGTATCACTTAGTGTTTTAAAACTGCCCTGTACTGAAGGCTATGTATAATTAAGAACAGTTCAGAACTGTCCACTATTGCAAGTCCATGCAATTGAAAGTAAAAAAGTTTCAATTCAGACAAGTCTGTTTTTGTTGCTGTGATAAACCTTTCCTCCATTTAGCTTAGAACGTAGAGACTTAAAACTGTGTATGTGAACACTGGCTGTTTTCTTACTAAAATTACTACGTCAAACTCAGTTTCTGCTGTCATTTATGTTGGTGGGACCTGCTTTGTTTGTATCTAGAAGTATACTAGAAACTTAATTCAAAATAAGACTGCTGTGCCTCTGCTTCTGAAATGTTTGTCACTTGCGAGAATGGGCAGAAAAGGAGAGACTGGTGGACGGGGTTTCAATTGTACAGAATTTTTTGCCCCTGCCTTACAATGTAAAAATAAGGGGACGAGGTAAAATTCCTCTTATATTCAACTGGATCTTTTTTGCATGTTTCAGGTAATGGGGGAGTTATTCTGTAAGGTGAATGTTGCTTTCACTGGCAATGAGTTGTAGTTGTTGAGTGATTGCTTTTACTTTTAAAATATTTTTATTTACATAACTATTGACCATGATCTTTATTGAAGGCCTATTTTCTTTTATTTCTTTGCAGAATTTCTCATTCCAATTCTAAAAAACGTGTGCTTTCAAAAATTGCTTTCTGATAATTTTGTCCCTTTTAGGGGATATTGCAGAACTCTGATTTAATTACTTATGCAATTTCCATCTCAGGTTGAGAGGAAGGAGTTTAATTTTAAAGTCATAATATATGCTACATTGATAGTTTAATTTCTGTTTCTCTTAATCATTTCTCCTCATGAGTTTCTGAGGTCAGTGTCAGTATTCCTACCATTCAAGTTGGACCCTGGAACCTCCCACAGCAGTCTGAACTATGATTTATTTTTCCTCCTAGTTGATGGGAGACTCCTTTGACTGTTGTTGGTAATAGAGGAGTCTGGCTGTTCTATTTAATTTCAGAATGATGTCATGAAAACTTTGTTTTTCTAATCAAAACATTTTAAAGTTTCTCCTATGTGGGAATTGTCAAATTAACAGAACTTCCCACTACCTGATTTTTATTTTTTTTTCCTGGTTGAGCTTGTAAATATACAGCCACATGCAGTAGAACTTACTTTTTTCTATGAAACTTAGAAGGGTTCTAAATTTTGGTTTAAACACCTATGGAAAGCATAAGAGAAAACCGGTTAAGATTGTTTTGGAAAAGCATAATTTCAAATAGGTAATGTCAGTCTGATTCTCTGTGTATGGTATTTCTTGTACTTTGGTCCTTTGAAATGGAATGAATGAATTCATAATATAGTTTCTATGTTGTGACTCTAAAGGATCAACAAAGTATTCTTTGGACTAAAGACAGGTTGTTATAATCTTCTCAAAGAACGTTTTGATATTCTTAAAAACCCAGCCTGAATTACTGTTGAATGAAGAACACCTCGGTAGTAAACTGACTTGTAAGTATTTATTTGACAATTTCAGTAAACACACCAAATTGGGTAGCAAAAAACCTAGTTCTCATCATGGCTGTTCTCAACTGCTGTTGTGTTTATTCAGCTTGCCTTTGATCCAAATCTATGTTATGTTTTATGGATCTATGGCTTTTCGTGTGTACAATTGTTTCCCCCTGCAGTTTTTGTGAGGTTGTAATTTGTCATATTAAATTGGTGTCATCATCATATTTTTTAACAATGGTTATTGCCTGACAACTGTTTGCTACAGCTATTAGTATTTTATGATATACATGTAAGGAAAAATTCAGTAGTGGGTGCAAAACCAGTTGAATTTTGTAATAACATTGATTTGTTGCTTAAAACTAAGTCCCATTTTGGGAAAATTATTATTTTCTTCTTATCAGTGGTGTTTGCGTAATGCTAATAAACTCTAAGGACATCCTCTGTTTACAATGTATGCCTAAAGATAAGATTATGTACCTGTACACTGTAAGATCTTGGCTAACACCTCACTTTAAGGAAAACTTCAAAAAGCAAGCTTGTCTGCTCCAGCTTTATAGCTAGCATTATAATCAGGTGGTAGATGGTATCAAACTAGCAAGTTAATGCTTTATTGGGAAATAATGAGGCAAACTCCCGTGCCTAACGCTTGATTATTCTGGAAAGGTTTCCTAACAAATATGTTGAAAACCAGCTAGATATTGAGAGACAGTGGGGAGGGGAAGAGAAGGGAGTCTCCCTTCGAGTCCAGACAACTACTGTTAAGATGGCATCTACCTAAATCATCTCAACGACCAGCCAATTAATTTGCTTAACAACTGTAGTCATGGCTTTCTCAGGATGGGGAATATTGTCACACAGGACTTGTGCATAATTTCCCTTAGGAAGATAAATGCTTCATCTCTTCAGTTCCAAGGACTTGTTTGTTATGTTTTGAACGTACTAAACATTCCAGGGGATTTGATTCACAGTGAGAAAGGGTGGGGATACTAGGATGAGCTTTGCTTAGATGTTGTTTCTTTACATGCATGCAGCTTGCTTTCCCCCCTGCCCCTTAATTGACAAAATGTGCTGTAGAGGAAAAAGTTTGGTGTTATTGACAGTATAGGCATCCTTTTGTTCAGCATTTTGCTGCAAAGAGAAGATTTTTTGATAAGCCATTTCCACCTGTTGCTGCATTTGAGTGTGTTATGATCTACATTTGAGGAAAAGTTGATCAATAAAGCAATTCCATGATCTCATGCCATTGGTATTATTTTTCAAAGGTGATGCTATTTTTGCATGCTAATAAATTATTCTTAATGTTAGGCTTGACGCGTATTCATTATATATGTTTGCATAACCATACAAGGTTCTTTCCCTTGTATATGAAGCTGTGTAGTGTTAGTTTGTGAGTTGATAACAAATGTTTTTGTCTAAGTGGAACTAAATATTGATGCCATGACACACAACAGTGTTGTGACAGCCAGCTGTGGGAATGTGTGTGTCTTCTGAAATCTGACTTTTAGCAGTTGCATTGTGTTAAATGAAGTTCTACCTTACCTAGTCTAGTATGCCTAATTATTTTTGGAAATTATGTTTGAGAGTGTGTTTATACAATTTGGAAATAGAATGGAAAAGGTATTTCAGTGTGACTTACAGAATCATAGAATAGTTTGGGTTGGAAGGGACCTTTAAAGGTCATCTAGTCCAACCTCCCTGCAATGAGCAGGGACATCTTCAACTAGATCAGGTTGCTCAGAGCCCCGTCCAACCTGACCTTGAGTGTTTCCAGGGATGGAGCACCTACCACCTCTCTGGGAAACCTGTTCTAGTGTTTCACCACCCTCACTGTAAAAAAATTTCCTCCTTATGTCTATTTCAAGTCTACCCTCTTTTAGGTTAAAGCCATTACCCCTTGTCCTATTGCAACAGGCCCCAGTAAAAAGTCTGTCCCCATCTTTCTTATAAGCCCCCTTTAAGTATTGAAAGGCTGCAATAAGGTCTCCCCTGGAGCCTTCTCTTCTCCAGGCTGAACAATCCCAATGCTGTCAGCTTGTCTTTGTAGGAGAGGTGTTCCATCCCTTAGATTATTTTGTGACCCTCCTCTGTTCTGACCTTTTCCATGTCTTTCCTGTGCTGCGGGCGCCAGAGCTGGACGCAGTATTCCAGATGGGGTCTCGCCAGAGTAGAGAGTCAAACCAGTTCACGTTTGATGAGGTAGTAAACTCAGTATGTGTTCTACAATTTTTATCTTGCTTGATGCATTTTTTGGAAGAATTTTGTACAAGGATTATCTAAGTAAGGCAAAGGATTATGTTAACAGAGGAGATTGAAGTGACAAGCAATGAATTATCTTCTTCACAGAATCTCTCTTCAGCTACCGTTAATTTTACCCTTTACTAAAACTCGTCTCTGTTAAACAGTGTTCTGTTTAAAAATTTATCTATGAATCTACATTTATTACTCACCGCCAGAATATTGTGTTTTCAGTGTTGCTTAGATATGTATGTCTATTATTTTTAGGAAAAAAAGATGCATTACTTTACTGAGTCTTACTGACGCTAACGTTAACCGCTCTAAAATTCTGGCAAGGGACCTATTTTATTGATCATAAATAAATAGAAGTCATGAATGCAATAAGGAGACTGATCTTTCTACAGTAAAAATCTATTTCCACAGCAGTTTAAACCTGACTAAGCTGGTGCCGTTCCAGTCCTTACCTGAAGCTGTACCAGGGAGAGGTGTTTGTACTGTTCAATGAGCTGGTCCTGCATACTAACCCACCACAATCAATTAAATAATTATCTACCAGTTTGGTTAGAAAATACCAATGCCAGGTTAGGCATGGAGTGGGAATATGGATTCAAGGAAGGTTGAGAAGATCAGGATTTTAGCAGCACCAGCTTGAATCAGTGCGACTTGTCGTGGAACCATGCTGTGAAGTTAACTCTTACTAAATCACTGAAATAACTGAAGGTGTACAGTAGTTGCAAAAGGATTTTTAAAATGAATTTACCCAAGTAGCATGGCTTGTCTTTCTGTTAAATACGTTCAAGTATGTGCTAGTTGTAATATATAGGAAATGGCCTAAAAAAAAAGGCAAGAGATAGTAATGTATGTTGTAGTGATTGTAAACTGTAATCAAAGTGAAAGGAAAAAGCAAACTGGGAAAAAAATAAAATAAAGCTACATGACTGAATAACTTATAAGAGGAAATGTCTGTCTTAGCTTGGGGCTTTCTGATTTTGAACAAACTACGTGCTTGACAGGAAGGAATGAGATCAAGTGAAGAAAAAAACCCATTATGTACAATAGTATTTTTTTTCTTCATAGACATATAATGTCTTGAGAAATACAAAAGCAGAGGTAGTTTCCTAACTTTTATTTAAATTTGCTATGCAGAAGTCCATACCACTATTACAAAACTTGAAAGCATAACCAAATGAAGCCTATTTGACCTAATTGCTTCAAATTTCACTTTAATTTAAGAATAAAAACATCGCGATTTGTGGAGAAAAATGGAGTGTTTTTCTGATTTATAGATCTCATTAAGGGATTTGGAAAGAGAAGAAAACTAAATATAATAAGGGTATTGTGTATCAGTATTACTGACATAAGGTATTACTGCTTACAAACCTGTTCCACAACTTGGTCTTTCCTTTTGCAGCTTTTTACTGATAGTGTTAGAAAGTCAACCACAAGAGTTGATCAAATCAGTGTATGCTACTACAGTACACTACTTGTTGCTTTCTGTTAAGTGTCAATGAACTAAGGGGCATTCTGCAGCGTACTGATGAAAAGCCTTAAGAGCTCTTTTAGCAGGTATTTCACAGTTCCTGGGTTCTTGTATTTAAGAAGATAGCCTTTGGGAAAAAGAGTACTAGCTTGCTGAACATAAAATTCACTTATGCCCCTAAAAATATAGTGCAAAAATATTTCCTTCTTTCTGTCAGGTACTTAGTGTGTATATTAGACAGATGCTTGCCTACATTGAATTGCTTGGCAAGCACCGATTGTGAAGTAAAAACCAAAACAAACCAAAAGAACCCAAAGAAAATCCCCAAACAAACAAAAAAACCCCAAACCCCCAAAACAACAACACCCCCCAAAACTAACAAAACAACCCCACCAAACCCACAAAAAACCCCACCAAACTCAAACTCCCCCAAAACTTTCTTTTGTTTAGAAATTTGGCAATATAAAGTTGTGTGGCTCCAAACAGCATGTATTTTTCTCTGCAGTCTCGTGCCATTTTTCACGCTGATTTAGAAGATCTTTAAAAAAAAATTCTTTAAAAATTTTCTTTGAACTGTTTACTTGTGTTTCATAGTATGTTACTATCCACAGATGCTTGTTCTTTGGGTCCACCCCATCATCCCCATGCTCTTTGGTACCACAGGGAAACTTTTTAAGGTTCTTTCCCATGTGCTGGTCTCAGTGCCTGCAGCAGGACAACAGTAAATGTGCAAGCACCTACGTAGCAAGGTCTTTCTCATTAGAACCTTTTCTAGAAGGAGTGATTATAACCAGTTTCTCTGGTCTGTTATAGTATCAGGAGAAAAAATAAGAGTATGTGAAGATACCGTATCTTGCTTCCCGTCTTCTAATTTTGAGCTTGTATATTGAGATGCAAGATTTGAATAGTTTCCATTTTGAATGAAATCTGTTTAGAAATTGATTCAGTTGCTACTACATTGAGAAGTTTATTCCTTGAGGTAGTTATCTGAACTGCTTGACTGTTCTGGGGTGATATGCTGTTCAGAAAGTCAAGAGTATGGAATCTGGGCAACAGTAGTGTCTGTCAGTAAATATTTCTATTTGTGAAAGTCTGTGCTGTTGAATTGTTGTAGTTGTTAATAGGAATTGTAACTTGGTCCATCACTTTAAGCAAATGTGCACTCTGGGACTTTAGACCTATGATTTCTTTTCTATTTTAGAGAAATTGTGGGACCTTACTAAGCCCCCATTTTCAAAAAGAAGCCAAGATCACATGCATTTGAATGCAATTATTTTGTCTAATTTGCTCTTGATTTGTCTAATTAATATATTTCGTCTTTATTCTGCATACAGTTGTATAAAGCTGTTTGCTCTTAATTCCTTGGAACTTAAATCTGTGTTTCCAACTCTCTATTTATTTCTTGTTCCTCCGTCTGTATGCTTGAGCATAGTCTCTCTCTGTCAGATAATAGAAGGAGAGTTTGAGTTAAAATATACTTTTATAGTGTGGGCTTATCTTCCAGAAAGTTTAATAAAGTACGTTATCAAAGACGGTAGAAAAGAGGGTGCTCTTTACTAGGGATAAAAGTGAGTGTAATCTGATTTCCAGTTTCAGTTTAAGTGCATAGCTTTACTATTCAATTAAAGGACAAAGGGGCATTTCTCTCTAATTTTGCTATGATATTCAAGTTGTCTTAGTTTTCATTCCCTGATCTGTCATGACATCCCATGATGGGGGGAAGATGAGTTTAGTAGCTTTCCTATTGAGTGAGGTGGACAAGTGGCACCAGTGTGGACTTTTGTTGTTTGCATATGATGACTTTGGTGGTAGCATATGCAACAGAAAAATCGTGAAGTGTTTATATATTTTTAATTTCTTATTGTACATTTGGTATGACTAGTTATCCTTCTCTACATGAGACTTACCACTGTTTTGCAATGTCTATTTCCTTTTGCCTTCGTGCAAAAAGCTGTTAATAAGATTACATTGACTACTAGACCTAATTATCTTAATTTCCTTTAAAGCAAATGCAAATATCACTTACAAGTACTGTAGTTACTTGCTTAGTCATAAAACATTGAAAACCAGTTGTCATAAGAAATCTGTCTTAATTTCAGATGTTCAAATGAAAGCCGATGGAACCAGATGCAATTACTTATATCTACAATAGTGTAATTCATTGTATTGTTTTAGCTTATGATAAATCAGCATGAAGATCTTTGGACAATTAGAAGAGATTATAGTACGTCTCTAAAGCAGAACAAAAGTAAATTGTTGGTTTGTTGCACAAACATGTGCTGCGTACTTTGGAAAGAAAGGGAATGAGTTCTGGGAGAGAGGATGGTGGCTGGAATCTTCCACCACCTACATTTGCTTTGAAGATGTTAAAAGTAGAGGTGTTCTTGATTCTTCGTGTTTGCTTTTTGGATGTTTAACAGAGCACATCTTCTGCGAAACTTAGAGGTCAGGGGTGTAGTATATTTTATTAACTGTTTCCACATCATCTGAATCACTATGGTAGCTCTACCAGCCCCTGCAGCATCCTGACAAGGAAGGCCAAGAGGATTTTTTTATTTTTGTTTCACTCTTCCTCCCCCTTCCCCTTGCTTCTGTACTATGAGACACAGAAAGTGTATTGAGTTAAAAAGCATGGTTCAAATCTTGGCTGTTTCATCTTTTTACATTGAAGTCTAGTGTCTTGGGAGATGTATGTATAACTTCCTCAATTTATTTTTAGAATAGTGTGTGTTACAGAATCACAGAATGGTCAGGGTTGGAAGGGACCTCTGGAGATCATCCAGTCCAACCCCCCTGCCAGAGCAGGGTCACCTACAACAGGTTGCACAGGACAGCGTCCAGGCGGGTTTTGAATGTCTCCAGAGTGGGAGACTCCACAACCTCTCTGGGCAGCCTGTTCCAGTGCTCCACTACCCTCAAAGTAAAGAAGTTCCTTCTCATGTTAAGATGGAACTTCCTATGTTCAAGTTTATGCCCATTACCCCTCGTCCTATCACTGGGCACCACTGAAAAAAGACTGCTCCCATCCCCCTGGCATCCTCCCTTTAAGTATTTGTAAGTATTAATAAGATCCCCCCTCAATCTTCTTTTCTCTAGACTAAAGAGACCCAAGTCCCTCAGCCTTTCTTCATATGAGAGATGTTCCAATCCCCTAATCATCTTCGTTGCCCTTTGCTGGACCCTCTCCAGCAGTTCCCTATCCTTCTTGAACTGGGGAGCCCAGTTACTTTTAGGCAAGGTTAGTAATCAAGCCTACCAGTCTCTTCAGTGCCGTGTCAGATGTGAGATGTGTCCTCTATGGCTGGACCACATTGCAGGTTGATGTTTTAATTGAAAAGATAGATGTCTGTATTGGGATGTAGACGTCCAAGAGAATAGTAAGCATGAATTATTGTGCAGTTGCCCAGTACCGTGAATTCAATGAGAGCGAACTAAGATTGCTCTTACAAACAAAACTTTCCCATGTAGCATGTGATGTGATTTCATGTACCCAATACACCTCCATTCCAAGCATTTCACATCTAGCTAGTGATTGAATTTTGCCTCTCTGTACTCTTAAATTATAAAACTGACACATCAGTTTGTGTTAGTGTTTGTTTCACATAGCTTAAGCTGTACCACTCCCTTTTGTAAACTAGAAGGCTTCCAGTAGTCCTCAGTTTCCCACAGCATTGCTGCTGAATGGTTTCCTGGGCTTAAAATGGCAGGGAGGGATGAGACCAGAAGTACTCAGTGTGGTAGTGGTAGCTTGGGAAAGGTGGTGTCTGATCCTTTGGCAAGGGAAAATCTCCCCTGTGTTGTATTCTCTTGGTCTCCTGCTATGCAGAAAGCCGTACCTTTGCCTATTCAGTATTTGTGGGTTTTTTTCCAGGAAACTGGAACTGATGGTTAACTGAAATAACTATCAGGCTTGTGCTCTTCCCTCAGTCGCCCTTGGTGGATGGTATATCAGGGTATGGCTGTTTACTTATAAAATTTCAGGAGCTCACCCAAGTTTATCAGCTTTAGTGAGAATTTAATGGTTAAGTTTCGTGGAGGTTAAAAATACAAATACTTCCTGTTGCAATCCTGCTGAGAGAACTAATTTGTGCTTTCACAACTAAGTGAGAGATGTGACTACAAAGCATAAAGATAAGAGGGATTCTATATAAAAGGGATTAATCCTGTATTTGTTATTAAGAGCAGTCATTCTATTTTAAAGTTACAGCCAGCACAAAATTTTGCATCTCTATTAAATATTGTCCCTGCTCAATAAACCTTTTGAGTATGTGTTGGAATCTGAAGCACGTGCTTAACTGCTTTGCTGAATTGAGGCCTTCATTACCAAATTGCAGGTGTATGTTAGCTTAAGTATTTGGTGGGGGGGGGGAAGTAAAACAATGCTTATTTTGTTCTGTTCAGTGTAGTTTGTTACACTGATGGAAAACATCAGAAATGCTGTGCTGTTGCTATGCTGTCCAAACCAGATTTAATATAGTTAATGATGTGAGAGTTCAGTATGAGATAGGGTCTAGTTAAGAATTAACATGGAGTGATGAAATGAGAATTTAAAAAATGAAAATGAGATTCTACTTTTTTGTGTGCAATATTGTTGTAGAATGAGGCTTTTAAATGTTTTCCTGTTTAAAAGTGTGTTTCAATGATATTTTGTAAGTTCTTCTGTGGATATTAGAGCATTTATTATACGTGTGCAGTAGCTGGGGCTCTGTAAACATTTCCATAATAAACTCCTCTGTATACTAGGTTTTAATAACTTGCTCATAAAAACATGCTTTGGGCATACAAGTGGTGTACTGCTCTGCCAGAAAGCTCGTGCTTTAAAGATAAATAAGGTTATTTAAAGAGAGAGATTAGGAGGAAACTGAAGAAAAAGCGTGCTGTACTTAACTCATTCCTGATGAATATTTGATCAATATGTTCTTTAATAAATTAAAAAAAAAACCCACTTGACAAACTAGTTCATTGTTGAGCTAATCTTTCTGGTATTCTTGAAGTCTGAACTTCTGCTTTAAGTCTATTGCTACATGAAATGTTCATACCCGTAATGTAGATAACATGTTAGTTCCCCATGTTCAACTACACCTCATAGGTCTGAGAACTTGACTGGCTTCTTTAGATTACTTTTTGCTAGATTTAAGTGGACAGAGGGGTTTGAGTGTTTCTTTGTTAAACCTGTTTCCTCAGTCTCTGATAATTTCAGTTGTCTCCTGCTGGAAAGTCTCCTGTTAATCTGTACGTTTTCTAAAGAGTAGTGGGGGCATATTGCTTCTTAGGCCTTTGAAGAAAGCAGGAGGATTATCCTTCTGTGTATTCTGGGCTCATACTTACATTAAAGGATGAATCTATACAATGGCTACTGTATAGAGGCTATTAGATAGAGTACTATTTAACAATTCCTTAATTGTTTCTTTTGTTGGCTTGCTTGGGGAGAAGAAAATGTGTTTAGAAAGGAGATGAATATTGATTTTTAGCACACTTGTTATAAATAAGTCTGTGTAACATTGTTTTGTATCGGTTTTGTTATGCAGATGTGTAAAATAGCTTTTCTGTGAGATAAGATACCTGTAAAAGGCCTGTGGTCTGTTAACAGTGAAATAATTATCTCTAAAACCTGGCTTTGCTTCAGTGGTGTTTTACTGAAAACCAGGGTGGCTGAGAGCTCTTGATTCATACTTCAGTTTTGTATGAAAATTTTCAAAATAAAAATTTGTGTTATTTTCCTGACACTGTATTTCACCCGGAACTGCAGAAATAAGTTGAAGGGTTGTCTGTATTTTTCTGGCTGTGCCCCTACCCCAATGATTTTTCTGTTGCAGCGTAATATCAATGTTGCTTGTGCGATGTTAGCACTCTGAAGCAGAACCAGCCACGCAGATATGCTTTCCGTGCAAAAAGTAAATTAGCACTGTGTAAAGCTCATCGATGTAATAGGGTTTGTATTACTGTGGTGCTACCTGTGTCGTTTCAGTAGTCCAAAACACCTTTTGCACACTGAAGTCCTTTGTTACCCATCAAAAATGTGGGCCTGTAACATACTATAGGAATTGTACACTAGAGGGCTTTTTTCCTTTATCCGCTAACATAAAATTAGCTATAGCCACATTGTGCTAAATGAGACCACCAGATCTTTGCTCATCTGAGACACTCCCTTATTTAAAATATTGGACTTTGATGAAAAATAGGAGAGGAAAACAGTGAAATAAGGTATAATCTGGCTTACTATAAATGCTATGAAGGCTCTATTTGTGTTTAGCAATGCTGTGGAGGAGCTGAGGAGTACTTGCCTCTCTTAGTGTCGTGCCTCTGTGTGTCTTCCGACCAAGGCAAATGTCACAAGTCTAGATTCAGGAGGTGTTCACGTGCATGGTTGTTAGCTTAGGAAAAGTTCAATTTGATACTGGGTTTATGACCTGTACGTATATATGTATATTAATATAATTTGCACATAGTCAGGATGTTTGTGGTATGGTTCAGAGTAACAATATATACATTTAGTAGAAAGTTTTGGTGTTTACTAGATTATGGTTTCAAATCAATTGTGTTTCATGTAATACTGAGTGTGTCTGTGGCATTTTACAGTAAATTTCAAAATTAATGTTGTGTATTGTGAAAGACATAAACTTTTTAGTAGGTATAAATCTTCATATTTTCCTTCAGTATTTGACCTTGATAAATAAGCATGAGGATAGGTACTCTGCAGTTTTCTCTTTTTCCTTGCTGGATGTAGACCGAAATCCCTCAGTGACGTTTCCCATAGCGAGGTGTGTGAAATCAAATAAGGAACATAGTCCCCTGAAAGTAGGGCTAAGAGAAAAAGAGAGTTGAAAAACAGCCAAATAGTCTGAGCAATATTTGTATATGCATTTTTAGCTACTGTGAATTAAGGCTTAATTTCCTGGTGGGGTGCGGAGTGAATCTGAAGACATAAAATGTGAGAGTCCCAGTTTCTTGAATGTCTCTTATATTTTAGCTGTATTATCGAGAAGTAAAAAGGAATTAGCTTCTAGCGATGTAGTTGAATGAAATCTGAAAAAAACACATACATATATATTTTTTTCTACTTTCCTACTTGTTTTTCATTCATTGCCTAGTACTCTAACAATGCTGAAGATTTGACAGCTAACCTATTTATATTTACCAGACATAAAATGTCGCCATCGTGTTATCTAGTGCTTTTCCACAAACATTGGAAGGATAACCAAGTAACTTGTGTTTTTCTGTTGTCTTCAAAGGGACGTCAGAGATGGCTTCAGAAGAAAAAGCTTCTATCCTTCTCATTATATGAGAGAGCGATCCCCTCATAAGAGGGACTCTCCTTTCTTCAGGGAATCGCCAGGGAGCCGAAGGGATTCTCCGCACAGCAGATCTGGCTCTAGTGTCAGCAGCAGGAGCTACTCTCCTGAAAGAAGCAAAGCCTATCCTTTCCACCAGTCCCAGCATAGCAGAAGTATGTCATCTTTACATAAAAGAAATATTTCTTCTCAGCAAGGTAATGGTGGATTAATGATGAGAACTGGTTAGTGAGGTGAAACTGCAACTCACTGTATAAGTCCTTTTACTGTACATGCTGTCTTTTACAATGAGAAAGCTAAATGTGTTGTCTGCTCTTTGGTTTTTCGTTGTACTCTCTGTTCCCTTATGTATTTCGTGTGGGAGATTGTGGGTGTTATTTCAGTAGCAGCTCTAGACCGACTGTAGGAGTTTCAGCTGCACAGCTTCTTCTAGTATCGTATGTTATTTTCCTTTTAGCATCAGCTGTTTCCATTACTTCTTTATGTGCTTCACTGGATTCCCTTACAAGAAACTTTGCTGTCATCTATAGCAGATGAAGACTTTTCTTCCTGCAACCAGGGGAAAAGAGGGATTAAGAAAATTTGATAAATTAAAGTACATACTGCTACTTTTCACATTTTCTGAAAATGTTCTTAAAACTGTATTATGAGGGTTTTCAAGCTGGTTGTTTTTTAGCAATTTCATCTCATTGTCAGATTCTCTCAAATCTTATTTTCCTTAAGGAAATGTGAAACATAGTTAAGTCTATACTGTGTACGTTCTTGCCTTTTAGAAGCTTGGCTGTTAATCTTTCCCAGAAATCTAATGATCATCTGCTTTGAAAATATTTAAGGGTCTCTATTTAAATAATTTGGAAAAAAAAAAAGCAAAATTGCTTTTTTTGTATACTACAGTTTTAGCCACTGTTGTTTGTACAGCTTATGTAAATTAATCTGATTTTATTACCCTTTCTGCAAATGCTTTCTAGTGAATATACAAACTTACTGTTCATTTTGGCAGCTTTTAAAAAATCAGTTTTTTTTTTTTTCACTGATAGGCATATTGTGTGTTTCCAGAGTGGCACGCTGGACCATTAGGTAGCAGTTCTTGCCAAAAAAGATCTTGTGGAGTTTAGTTAACATCATTTAAATATTGAGGAATCATTTCACTCCTTGTAGAACACAAATTATCTTTCTAGCTCATCACTGCAATGCTTCTAACATTTTGTAGCAATACTTAGTGACTATGAATTCCTGTAAGTGTAGGAGAGGAAGAGAAAATTACAATATTCAACTAAATTTGTAGAAACATTGTAGATGTACAGATCATAATTTCCAGGAACAGAAAAAAATTGTTGTGAGAAACTGTATAAAATTCTGGAGTGTTTCAGGGTTATCCTAAAATTTTGAGCCAACTTCTATCACATTTGTAATATATTGGCAGAATTACTCAAACAGCAGTGGAGGTAGTGAGGTAGAAGCAGACATCTTCACAAGCCAGAAAAGGTGCTGGTCAAGAGAGGTTACATTTAGGTCTGTGGCTTTTGCGTTTTTTTTTTCCAATTGCATGGTTAAACATTTCTCCTATCATCTTTAAATCAGTTTTAAGAGGCCGGATGACTTGTACACCGGATTTCTTTATAACTGCCTGTTCCCTGGAAAATAGTACTACTAAACTGTTCCTTTACTTGACTAAATTAAAATGGCCTGTTCACATAGTATAAATAGCTCAAATAATACTTTTAGAATCGTGTTTGAATGTGGTTTGTCTTGGGTAAGCTCATATACAACATATTTAAAAGGAACATAAAGTGAGACATATCTCATATGTCAGCAGTACATTTTAGTCTGTACTTAAATGGATTTACAACATGTGAAGTATATACCATTTCATGCGGTACTTACAATACAGCATCTTTTAAAAATATCATAATTCTGTTTAAAATTACGCTGTCTGAATCAGTTTGGCCTGATGACTTCCACTGAAAGAGGAACATCCCATGTTCTCCAGCCCTGATAGATACAGGTTGAACAAAGAAAACTGGGGGGACAGAAAGAAGCTTGGGAAAGGGAGGGAAAGGGCTCATGGAAAGGCACAAGCATTCAGCCATGGTGAGAGGGGATGGAGAGAAGCACGGTGGTATTCCTTCACTGGGCCAGTCAGTAAGGGGTCTGTAGAGTGGTATGCCGAGGAGATGCAAGAAGGTAAGGAGTGGCGCTTGGAAAACGTCATGTTCAGTTGTGTACGTAGGGCTTGTGAGTTCAAAATAGCCACACACATTCAGAAAAAATGGCCTCCTAATAATGTCTCCAAATTAAATGGTGTTTTCTCTCTCTACTTAACTTTGAATAATTTCGTGCCATTTATATCAGTTTATTTCATCTATTCAAGCGGATACATATAATCCACTCAACTGAGATAATCTTAAGAATCCAGTGTGATGAAGGAGGCATGTAGGAAGCAGAGTTAGGGTGGCCTGTAAATTTTTAAGAATGTATCTTATCCATGGGGCTGAAAACCAGGTATCACAGGAGCAAAACTTCTGTATTACTTGGTGGTGTCAAGGGGGAGATTCTGTGCTTTGGGGAGTGGGACAGATTAAAGGCATGATTATTTCTTTCTTTACATTTTTGGTTTTGTCATATACTTTGTATTTATAGGAACTTTAAACACTTTAAGTATTTTCTCCGTTTAGCATCATCTTCAAATCAAGAGCTAAAGTGCAATTTGGAATGTATGCTTTTGCCAGAGTAACTTCCCCAACTATGTTCAATAGCGTTTTCGAAAGACCCATCAGTAGCTGTGAACACTTTTGCATGTCCTTCAACATCACAGCAGTAATTCACTTGTCTCTAACAATGTGCAGAGATGAGCAAGTGTTCGATCTTTGCTTTG
>NW_009647572.1:2879677-2885427 GCF_000708025.1 Charadrius vociferus | reverse complement strand
TATACACTTCCTATTGTTAAAAGTATGCATTTTGCATAGACTTTTCCTTACATTTGTTGTGTAGGTAGTGGTATTTTAAAATACACAGTACAATGCAGTCTTATTTCATGGCATTGAGTAAAAAAACATAGCTCAGTTATTAGGAGCGAGATGCCATGTTTGCTCTTTATTGCTTCGACTCATTAAATTAAAGCTGTATTTGTTTGTGGTTCTACTAAACTAATTTATATCCCAATTTTCATAAGTATTCAATAGACTTTTTAATTCATCCATTTCTTAGTTGTATTGATACAAATGTAATGGAAACCAGGGTAAGTCTATATTGTTTTCCATTTGTGAACAGTCAACCACTTCCCAGTGAGTGAGAATAGTTGAGTTAATTTAGACCTACTGACAACACATTTGCTTTTCGTATTTACCTTCTGCAGATCCCTTAGATGTAATCCATGGACCACAGGTTGAAAACTAGTGGTTTACACTGCAACCGGTTCTGCTGCTGCTGGCTGCCTGGAACTGGTCTGTGGCAACACTATGCACAGGCTGTGATTAGCAGCTGTGATTAGCACCATGAATTTGAATTGACACTTTGCTGATTTTAACTCTTAAAAGAAAAACATGGGATAATACAAAGAGCATCTAGCCCGTGGTTGATACAAAACGGGAGTGTTTCCCATGGCAGGGCTTTTCAACATACTGTGGCCTGCTAAACCAGTTCCTTCGCTGCCTGGTTTCCTGGAGTGATTGACTGGTGTCTAATATTTCACCTGTTTATATTATTACAGGAATATTAAAAAGTAAAACCGCATTGTCTTGCCAAATCATATTGATACGCCCTTTCAGAGAATGTTGAAAATAAAAGGACAATGGGTTTTCCTCAATATGTGAAATAATATAGCTGTATCTCTTCTCTCTATGTAAAGAGAAGAAAGGGTTATCAATATTTATCAGATGGTGGAGCATGTAGATTTCATGTCTGACTTGAGTGAATTTCATTGCAGTTTTTCTAAGCCAATAAGTGTATTTGCAACCTGTATTTTTAATATAATTTTGCATTCGTTAATTTTTTCTTAATTGTAGGTAAAGAGAGGACGTCAGTTCAGTCACTGAAAACATCAAGAGATGCATCACCTTCAGGCTCCACAGCAGTACCGTCATCAAAGGTGAATTGTCGAATACTTCTCACCATGGTTTCAGATTGCTCGTTGTTGTTGGATTTTTTCCTTGGTTGGAAGGAGATACTGTACGGAGCTGTTAAGGAAAGGCACATCTTGAATTGCTCTGCATTCCAGCAGAGGATAGGTTTCTCTTACCTGGCAGGAAGGTGCAGGTGATGCTGTGTATCTGATGATGACACCAACAAACCTTTTGATTCTGTATTCACTGTCTCATTTTAGGAGAAAGGGAGTTTTGTATGTATTTAAAATTGTCATTTTCCAAAGTATGGAGTGTGCTGGAAAAGGAACAGCAAGGAGAAAAATGGGGAAGCAGTTTTTAGGAGCAACAGATCAATTGGAGAAGCCTGACTTGCACTGAACTCCATCCTTTAGTGATTCCTAAGCTGTGAGCGGATTTGGAAACTGTGGTGAAGTGTCTGGCTGGTTGGGAAGATAATGTGAATAGCAGAGTTGATTTGGAAGCAGGGCTGCTCGAGGATGTGGCAAAAATGATAGTGTTTACTTGGGGAGGGAGCCACATTGCAAGACCATTTGGTAAATGCCGTTTTATGTTCTAAATGGCGCTGTTTAATTTCCCGTCCAAAAAAATCTTGTGGGTGGAGCGCCAGCTACATAATCTTGCTAATTAGTTAAACGGACAAGCTAATAAATGGTAATGAACAATACACATTCAATATTGTTCTGTCTGTCCTGTGGCAGCAAAAACATTTTCACATCGCAGACTGCTTGCCTGTGAATTATATCTGAGGTTAAAATGAACACTTCCACAGGAGTATTTTCTCTAAATTGTTGAGAAATACTTTAATGAGAAATAAAGAAACAATGCATTATATTGTTCTAAGTGAATAAGGTCCTATTAAAAAGTAGCATTCTCCCTAAGTAGCATGGTGTACTAGCCTGGTTCTTGACGTCTTTTTAATAAAAGCAATGGAATGCTTAAACAACAAAAAAAATATGGAAGAAATAAAGGTACTTTTTGTTGTGAGAACGTGAGATTGAAGGAAATAATTAGGTGGAGAAAAAAATCAGGTTTTAGTTGTGCTATGTCATTCTAAGTACTTATCCCTTATGCAGCTCTTTTAGAACTGCTGTGCTTGGCATTAGCTGATTGCCAATGTCCTTAAGGGGGGAGGCAAGCGATACGTTTTCAGCCATGTAAATAAGGAAAGTAAGATAAAAGCTGTTACGTACAAGTTACACTGATTTGGATTATAAAATAAACTTTATAGTTAGCTCACCTATTTTTCTTACAGGTTCAGCATACTACAGCTTAATACCAAATCCTTGCTTAATACAACTCTTTGAGAATAAGGAGGCATTGAAAAATCTCTTGCTCTCGTATTAAGATGCAGTGTGAGCTTGAACTATAAAGTGTTCTTTAAATGTTTTGCTTTCTTCTTCAGTCAGGTTTGACCTATGCTATATTGTGCGGGTTTTTGTTTGCATATATCTGCTGGCAGTGGATATCCACGTGATGTAAGCTATACAAAATGAAACTTTCTGTTTCATGGCATTTCCCCAGACAATACGTATATTTATTGGGTATGCATCAGCTGCAGAAATTGAATTACTTTGGTGACCTTTTATTGTTTTTTCTCGTGAAGTCCTGTGCTTGTAATGTACCATCTTGCGTCAGTGGAGACTCTTGGCATGATGGTTGGATTTACACTGACCAGTTAAGTTACAGAAGTGCTTCACCAACATAGAAATAGCAACAGAAAAAGTCTTGGCAAAACATGATGAACATTGTAAGGCCAGGGTCTTAAAATCTACTTAGACTTGAGAAATGAGTTATATGCTTTATAGATTAAAGGAGATAATTTTAACCGCTCTAAGTTATAATTTAGCTTTGAAATACTTAGAAAGGTATATGCTTCCGCAGCAATATCTCTTTTCACTGTAGTAACTATATGCAAATCTGGAAGGGTATTCTTATCTGTCTTATAATTATTTTTTTACATATTCATGCATGTGAATTAATACATGTTGGTGTTATCTGATCTTAACCACCTGTTTAATTGACTATGGCACGAAGTCTTTTGTGTTTTTCTTTAATAGCTGTCTGGACTGCAAGCCTTGGAGGCTGTATCCAACATAATTAGAGCAAAAGGCAGATGTGTGAGATGGAAAGCTTCCCAGCAAAGCAGAAAACTAACAGACTTTTGCTGTTCTTATCTTATGCATAAGGTTAAAACAAGAAAAGAAGACGCCTCTGTTTTGAGGCAGGGAGGAAAGTTTGGTTGTTTTTTAAGAGATACACTAGGTTGTTCATTTCTTGCAAGTTTGCAGCCTAAGTAGCTGCAGACATTTTCCTCTGAGAAATATGTTCCTGTTCTTTCTCTTCAGTTGTAGTGTACTGGGGCAAGTACCGTTACTTTATTACATAAAATGCACTCAGTATTTTTTTAATACATATTTACTGACATGCTACTATAGAATTACATTTAGTAAGATTAAATTAAACGAATTGTTTTTGCTGTATTCCGGTAGATACTAGAGTGGTTAGTTTCTGGCTTCTGAAAAATATCCATGCAAAGTCATCGCAAATAGACTGGTATTTGCCAGAGCTACATTGGAAGACAGGGAGAGATTCGTAATAGAACCACAATAGAAGATTTTTTGGCAGCTGGGGAAAAGTCAGGTTAAAGGGAAAAGTCAGGCATACTATGTGGAATAAGAACATGGGGCAAAAAACTTGCAGACAATAGTTTGTAGTGAGACTAGTGTAAGAATAATCATGGAGTTTGGAAAGGTGAGCTGGGCTAATTATTTCATGAATTATATTAGCTCTTTCTTTTAAGAATCTTCTTCGTACCCCTGCATATCAAACTTTGTCACCTCCTGACTTCACTGATTATAATTCTGTAATTTACAATTATACAAAAGAGGGATTCCTATTTGAACTCTGTGTTGTACTTCTGGATTGAGATAAAGGTGGTGTCTTTATGAGACAGAATCCTGGAAGGGTTCTGTGAACCATATACTTATGCCATACTACAGCACAAAGAGGTGTTTAGTTTTACTTGAGGTAAGCGCAAAAGGTCTGAAGATGAAGCAGTTTTATTAAGGGTCAGAGTATTTGCTTCTTCTGGTCGTTTATGTCATTTTGAATGGTCTAATGATAAGGGCGGGAGTGTTGGGTTTTTTTATTTGTTTTTTTTTTATTTGCTTTTTTTTGTCCATCTGCATGCTAAGATGACACAAGCATTGGGTAGAAATGGGGTAGAATGCCTTTTTCAAGCAGTAGGATTTTTGTATCTTTTTTTAGATATCCATCTTAGTGTTGCAGTTTTTAATACTAGAGTTGTATAGATTCTTGGATGGATGCTTCTATACGCACAGTTGATTTAAATGAAATACCCACATAGGGTAACAAGATTTACAAAGCTAGCAATTCCTAAACTGGTTTTGGTGCGTGGGTGTTTGTCATTGTCTGTTTGTTGCTCTGTTAGTAAAAGCCAAATCGTATTAGAGAGAAATCAATTTTAAAATATTATTTATATGAATATTTCCATATGAAAAGGTAGATTAAAAGCCCATAAAGCCATGGCTGACTCTATTATAAATGGTCAGTGTTCCCCCCCAATAAAAAATAATGAATTTTAATGGTAGCAGCTCTGATCATTTAAAGTATGTATAAAATCTTTTTGTTCCTAATTAGCTTAGGTTATATACCCTACACAGTATTTAATAGTTTAGTTTAAATTTGTTACAACCTTTTATGCCTGAAAGTCACATTGAATTATTGGATCACTCCACATTTGTATCTGACTTCTTGGTGCTCATTTGATCCAAGTCTCTTTAATCTCAAATGGTCTCAAATAACTTTTATGTTATTTCTGTCCTGTGAATTTAATAAAACTGGTTCTGACAGTATGGTGCTTCTTTTAAGATTTTACTGAACTTCATTGATTTATCTTGTTTCCCTCTTCTCTTTTTTTCATTTTTCTCTGCTCTGTCCCCACCCACTTTTCTTTTTAAAGAAATAAGTCAGCAAATGAAATAGCTTGAGCTTCCTTATTCCCTATTTTAAAATGTTTCAGGGATCTGAATAACTGTTTATTTTCATTTTGAAGATGTTTTGCCCTGTGGAAATACACTTCATGTTAAACTTTGAATAATGTTTTTGTACAGGCCTTGGATAAGAGCAACAGACTAACGGAAAAGGAACTTGCGGAAGCTGCAAGCAAGTGGGCAGCTGAAAAGTCAGAGAAGGCTGATGAAACCAATTTACCTGAAATAACAGAGTATGATGTAAGACAGGAGTATTAATCTGTTTATTTTAAAGTGTTACAACAATAGATTTGTTTTTCTGTACTCTCCTGAAAGGCAGAATTTTTAATTTACCCCTGAATTTGTCATTTGTTAAATGTTTGTTGAAAGGGAGTGAGAGAGAGACAAAAGCCTTGTGATTTATTTATTCATTTATTAATTTTTAAAAATACACTGAAGTGGAGTAGGTTTTGTTAGTATAATTTGAATTTGTGTTGAGCTACAACTGACATAATAAGGCTCCAGCTCTCCCAGGGGTTCTCCAAAGAACTCTTGCACTAATGTAAGTCTGTATGCCTGCTG
>NW_009647572.1:2860349-2879664 GCF_000708025.1 Charadrius vociferus | reverse complement strand
GACTTCTGAGTCAAAATACAAGTGTACATGTAAAACATAAGACTAGAAAAGAAACTCTGGTTTATTGAGTGCAGTTCCATGCCACGGCAGCCTGCCACGTCATGTATTGCATTTCAGAAAGCAGTTTTCCTCTATACTAAAAATTAAACTTTTGCTTTGGTACTGCAGTAGGTAGATACCTTTTTCCCCAGAACCTTTATTTCATTAATTGTTGTTATTTAATTGCCAGTTTATACCCATTTGTTCCTGCCCCTCCGTGTCTTCTACCGCTTGCTATATTGAAGTGTGATTATAGCCCTTTTCAGTCTTTGTTTTGTTATGCTGCTTTTGGATAGGATGTCTTTTCTGGCTTCTGCTATGTTGGTGGAAGATGTATTTGTCATTTAAAACAAACCAAATGTCCCGTAATGTCTTTTTGTAAAATAGTCTGGTTTAATTCTCTGATCATTTCTTCTTCAGCTTTCACTTTGTTCTACTTCAGAGGCACTCTTACAACAACAAAATAGTACCTACTTTACAAAGTCACATCTTAAACTTTATAATTGACTTTGTATTTTATATTTGTTTGTAAATAATTTTGGGGAAAATAAAAGCATCTTGGGAAGCATCAGACTTCCTCCTTGTATTTCACGCTTGTGGAACCTAAGGGCTAGATTAGAGAAATGAACTCACTGGATCCATATTTATCTGAACTTTTAAGTCCTGTCCGTTGATGTAAGGGTTGAGTGCATCAACAGTTTCTTGATACCGGACAGGAAGATCCAGTTGGATAAATAAACTGCTTATTTCCCTCCAGGAAAAAGAAACAAACAAACAAAAAAATGGGGGGAGGAGTTGGAGTGAGGAAAAAGAAGCAGCAAACTGATCCAAATATGAATGCTGTATGGAGGAGAACACATGCATGGACATTTCTGAGGGGTTCAGGAGAGTAACAGTGAAGAGAAATGTCACTCCTGTTCTCGTTGAGGAGAAGATATTGCAAGGGAGGAAAGAACAGAGTTGGCCATATGGAGAAGTGTTGTTTACAGCTTCCTCTCTACCTCACAGAAAATTGCAGTGGCAAAAAGATTCAAAATAAAGATTCAAAATGAAACAATTGCAGTTGATTATGGCAGTGTGAGGTGATTTATTGCCTAAGGAAGTGTGCTACAGGAATGCTAATGAAGGAGGCGAGGCATCTTATTTTGAGTCCTGGAAGAAAGGATCCTTCTCGCCCTGATTTAGTTGCCTGGCATGTATGAATTGTGACAGTTTTTAACTTTTTCCAGTTTATCTTACATAGTACTTAAAAGTTGAACTTTGTGTTGCACTGAACTTTTCAGCAGCCTTTACTCCATCTTGGGCATTTCATGATTTACTGCAAATTTGGGATGCAATCTTAATGGTTTCTATTGCTCTAGTGCTCATAGGACCACTTAAGCTTTCTTTTTTTGTCTAATGCTTTTCTCTTTCGCATTAGTTAAGTCTGAAGATTCTCCACCTTTTTATTTTTGAATAGTAGAAAAAACGTTTATGCATATTCCTCAATTCTCAAATCTTATTCCGCTCCCCAAAATTAACTATTCTATAAATCTGTTCCATAATATTGCATATAAATATGCTGTAGTAATTTCTTCTCTTTTTGCATCATCTATATGGAATCCTTGGAGTGGGAGTCTGTTTTCTTTAGGGCAGGGATACTGTCTTAATCTCTGTTTTAGAGAGAAGCTTATACAATTCCAGTACTTCAGTAAGATTTCTCATATTATCAGGAATCATCTAAGCACATGCTTGCTTTTGCTATACAGTACGTATCTCTGTTTCTTTAATGTTTAACCTGTGGCCCTGAATGCTGCAAGAGTTCTTTCTGACAGCATTTTGATTTTGTCATTGCAACTTTACCTTTGATTTTGTTACTTTTATCCTTCTCCAGAAAGCAAATCCTGCTTTCATTGTGGATTTCTTGCTAGCTGGTGTTATAAATATCACGTATACAAGTTCCTTCTCAGCAGAAGGGTAGGTAAAGGTTATCTGACATCATTGTCTTTACACAGTAAAGACTGAGTCATAGTTTGGTTTTTTTTATAGTGTCACGTTTTCTACATGTTTAAAATCTGTATTTCTGTATCAGTTAGATTGTAGCAAGAATACTTCACTAATAGTCTCAATGAGCAAAGTCATGTCTAAGTTAATGACTGTATTTGGGTTTTTACTTTTGCTCTCACACTTTAAAGTTTTTATTTTGCTCTGAAAACTCTGAATTATTATTTTTTTTTTATTAGGCTGGATCTTCAGCTCCATTATACATCGAACAAACAGAGGAAACAGAAACAAATATAATGGATAGTACAGAATTATATGAGGATGGTCAGCTGCTTGGCCGCTCAAAAGCAATTGCAACTAAGACGAAGGAGATTGAACAGGTGAGTCCTTTTGTCACCTGTGTCATGGTTTGATCTGCTAGAAATATGTTGATTTATTTTTTCCCTCCTTGATGTGTAATATGAATGTAACCTGATTTCTTGAGATGATGTGATCGTAACATCTCCAGTCTATTTAATTCTGTACATTACTGAAGAAGTGTGGCATTTAGCTGCACTTGGGAATTAGTGGTAGTTTTCTGTAACTTACATGCAACACCTGCTGTTTTGCAAGCCAAGAAAATGACTGCTTCTTTGAATAATTGTTTCAAAATCAAATATAATACAGATGATTAGAAATATAATTAAAAAGTAAGGCTTTACATGAGATCAAGTTATCAAAAATTGTTTTTACCGTGTAATTTCCTTAAATATATACAGTTTGGAATTGAACACTAGAAGCTTCCGGTTGGGTTGAGTTTTCTTGTTGTGGGGTTTTGGGGGGGATTTTGTTTTGTTGAGGTTTTGCGTTTGGGGTTTTTTAAATCAGCTTTGAATCTCAGTCTCTGTCAATTCTCTGAAGATTAAGTACCATTAAGTTTTGCTTTGACTACGGTGTTTTATATCTGGATGAGGGAAGGATATTGTGTTCAAAATTTGTATTCTTGTCTCTTGTGTTGAGTACTTAAGGATTGATTTAATACAAAAAAAAGATTTCTATTACTCTTCTTGTAACATTGAGTTTTTGAGGAGCTTCAATGGGAGTTTTTTCAAGTATTAATCTTTAGTACCACGTGGATATATTGGAAATTATCCACAATAACCTTTTCAATTTTATTTGTCATAAACAATCACAGTTGTTTGTTTCTATAGTTTTATTACTTAAAATTGAGAGTTTAGAGATTTTTTCTGGCTTGATCTTTCTGGCCTAAATGCAACTCTATCCAACTCTGGAAATTGCATTTATAGTTTGTAATTTGGGTGGGCGAAAGAGATGATTTTCTTCAAATTGCTCTGATTTACAATGTTTTCAGTGTGAGGCTGGGATGTGTGGAAGGGAAATACAGATCACTTTCCCCTTCATGATTTTCTCATAATAACATCTTCAAGAAAATAAGTCTCTGGTCTTGTTTGAGATAAGCTTATTCCAGGTCTTCGTTTTCCATCTTAATTCTAGTGGCCTTTGTTCAGTTGCCTGTGAGCCCATTTCCTGTAATGTAATACTGGTGCTCCTTTTTTCTTGACACTTGAAAAACAACTTTCTACTCAATGTTTTTTGTTTCTTCTTTTTTTTTTATTTTTTCTCTTAAAGTTCACTTTGCATAATCGTGTTCCTGGTGAGCATGGCTTTGCATGTGTGCTGGGCCAGGCTGGGATGGAGTTAACCACAGCATGCTCTAACTGTGAGGGTCATGATGCAGTTTGTTTATCCCTGTGTGTCTGATCACCAGGTTGCACATGGACTAAATCAGCTACTACCAAATGCATAAACTTATGACTATTTAAAAATGACAAACTGAAAAGACTAGGAGCAGATTTTTAAAAAATAGCGATCGTGATTATTTAGCCTGATGCTGGTGAATCTGTGATTTGCTTATTTCCCGTGAAGATCTTCCCCATGGTCCTCAGGACAGGTTTGTAGTGAAGACAGATGAAAATTTGGGTATTAAAACCAAATGTTGTTTTCAGTATGATCTAATGTTATTATGTTTGGTAGAATTTGCACTTATCTCTAAGGAAATCTAGATTATGTTCTGTAAAACAGAATACTTTTAGGAACTTAGCTCAGAAAAGCCTGAGGAATAACTTAAAAATACTTGGATTTCATAGAACTAGCTTCTCCTGTTGTTGATTTGAATATTGAAGCTATCAGCTTCTACGGAATTAAAATAAGATTTTAGAGTGATACTGGAAGCATCTTCAATACATCTTATTAAACTGAACAAGATTTTTTTTTTTTATAAAATCAGATACTGTGAATTTTTTGAGAGCTAGAAAGATATGTATTTAATCATTTAAACGTAAGACTGTAAAATGACCTATGTGTTATTCAGATAAATGTTTAAAAGTAACTTCTGCTTCAGCAATTTAAAAAAAAAAACCTAGAAAACTTATTGTCGTGATAATCCTGATGCTTTTCATAATTGCGAAGTACTGTGAATCTCCCTACCGTATATGGAAGCAGTCTCTCTGTAGAAATTCGTACACTGTTCCGTTGACTTTGAGCTGTCAGCATCTAAAAGTAAATCCGGTTTAATTCTGTGTGGCTTGAGTTCTCTGCTTTTGACAAGGAATGAAAGAGGGAGCAAAGAGTGGAATGGAAACAAAATTCACAGTCTTGTGGTGAACTGCTTACTAAAGGTTCTTTGGATTAAATTCTCAATATAATTTATACTGGTTTTACTATTGTTTAACTGAAAGTGTGTTTCTGGTTTTTACACGGTAAAATTAGTCTTTAACACGCAAATTTAATACTATTGCTAGTCATGGTGTGTTGTTTATATAGATGTAACGATTAAATCTTAAAAGTGAACTGTAGGCTGTAATACACTTTAGGAATAGGAAGACTGACTTGATAATGAAATATAGAATACATTTGTAAGAAAGCTTTTATATAATTTGTTTCTGATTATTTGTCTTGAAGACTCAAATAACAGCAGAAAAGTTTTTTGTTCTTTGGACTTTTTTTACAGTTGAATTTCATTCAGGACTTCAAAATAGTGTCTGAATACCTGGTTTTAATGTATTATTTCTGGAATGTAATTTTGTGGAAGGATTGCTAAAATAAAGTACTTATTGCAAAGAGTTATGCTGCGAAAATGGCAAAGTTATAATCCTTCTGCAAAGTGAGATTCCTGAAAGACTGATTTTCAGTCTTCATGGGACATCTAATAAAGTAATAAATTAATAAATCAGGCAGGGTACAAATAACTTCTTGTGCCACTGGGTATGCGTCTAAGAATCGATGAGGGTCCAGCTAGTGTTTGAGAAAGCAAGGCTTGGTTAGAAGGCTCGACCCATCAGACCTCTTCTGCTTCTTTCTCCCAAGTTTTTCTGCTTTCTGTTGGAGCACCCAATTTAGTGGTGTTTGCTTTTCAGTTCATATTTATTCTTACCATGGTTCCCAGGTATTCTTGCTGTTCCAAACTCCTCTCCATATCCATCTGTCTCCAAAGCTCCATCCAGGAAGAAGAGTAAAATTTTCCAAATATGTACTTTTACTTCATAGTATGGTACTATTTCAGGTAAACCCAGAGGTAAAAAAAGTGCTGATGGAACACATACAGTGTCGCAATGAGTAAATTTGTTGCTGTACAGCAGAGAAACAGACAGCCTCATGCCCTGGGCAGGAGAGGAGGGGTGGCAGCTTGTGATGTAGTCTGTTTTTTCTCTTAAGAAAAAACAACAGCAACAAAAAAAAAAAAATCCCTTAAGCAATGAAATGAAATATTCATGCAGGTGTTCTGTTTAAATAAATCCATCTCTGTATCTTACGTATCGCTCATATCACTCTTTTGTAAAGTTTCCTCTGCCTTCTCTCTAAGTTACAGTAACACAATCACCAAATTCAGAATTTTAGATGGAATGTGGTTGTAAACGGTCGCTCTGCTTATCAACAAAATATTTGTATATTATTTGTTGGATGGGGGACTTACTGCAAGCATTCATGTAAAATCGTGTAATTTGAAGAAAAATAGAATTCTTTGTGTGCTGACTATGACAGGATGAAAATTGTCAAAAAAGCGCTAGTTGCTGTTTGCTATTCTGTGACTATCTTTTAAGAGTCTGCAGTTGCTTTGCAAGTATTAACTGAAGCTGACGTAGAGAGGAGAATAGAAGTTGTGCTAATGGATGAAGGCTCGGAAGAATACAGACACTGTTCGAACAGAACAATTATCTGTTTGACTCCCAAACTAGAAAAACTCCAAAGCATATGTTTGATTTGAAATCTGCCAATATTACTTGGGAAGAAAGAACATGGTTGAAGATGCACAGGCACTTGAGAACGTTGCTGTACTGGGACTGCAGATCTTGGGAGTCTCTAGTCTAGTCTTTGAAATGACAGGCATAGTGGCAGTATCATCCAGGTTGGATGGGACCTTACCTGGCCCAGTCTTCTCTTGAAACAGGGCCTTAGATCAGGTCATCCAGGGCTCTGTCGAGTCCTGAATGTTTCCAGTGAGGGACACTCCACTGATTCTCTGGACAGCTTATTTCGGTGTTTTCTGAGCTCAGCTGCCATCACAGTCCTGCATGCTGTTCTCCAGAACATGCTTTCCTTCCGCCAAGGACATGGTTTCTGCTTCCTGCTCCACTTGGCAGTTTCCCGTCCCTATCTTGAATGGTGGAGTCCCAGCTCCTTGCTGTGGTCCCTTGTTTTTGCTGGCTTCACCTGCCTATCGGGATGTGCTCCACCTGGAGTGGGCTCAGCTGCTCTCAGGGAAAGGTTGAGTTCCCAGGACCCTCTGGCTCTGCCATTTTGTGGTTGGTAGAACAGGAGCTTTCCTGGCACTTCTGCATGGCAGGTACTGGGAAAACCGATCCCTTCCATCCTGGTGCATCTTCTTTTCCATCTTTGTGCCTCTTTGCACTGAAGGAAAATCCTGCAGCATTGATGTGCGTCTCGTGTTTTAATATATCCCATGAATTAGAGTCTAGATCCATGATGTAGCTTTTGACGTTCTATTTGTAAGCAATCAGGAGCTTTGGAGAGTCTTTAAAAATAAAAATGGTGAGGGAATTAACTTTCTGGGTTGGTTGTTTTTTTTGAAGCTAGATATTTCCTTGTGCCTTTGAACATGCCTTTCCCTCTTTCCTCCACAATTACAATTTTGAAACTTGGTGTTATACGTTGTCTGAGCATGGGGGGGTAGAAGCCCATTAAATAGGTGTTTAAAAGATTGGTCTGGGTACTTGAAAACAGTGTAGTAGAGAATTTTGCATTGGTATGTCAAGGTCAGTGGATGTCCATAGGTTGCTGATGTGACAATTTCATGCGCTTTTTTATATTTTTGCATTTAATAGCATGCAATATACATTCGAGTATTGTTTGGGATTTCTTTAGTTTCTGTTTTTATATAGTTAAGGATCAGCTTATGCCTTTAGCACGTAATGTGCTGAAGTGTGTTTTTTTTTCGGAAGTGATGACAAATATGTCCCTGGTGTTAAATTCAGAATTGGAGCGATTCAGCGTTGGTGTTACACAAAAGGCTATCTCTTTGTTGTTCCTTTATGAGCATGAGTAGCAGGGATTCTTGAAATGTCTTATCTTGTCTAGACATCAAGTCTGCAACACTGTGTTAATTAGTCCATTATTATGTGTCCAGTTTCTTAAACGTTGCATATGCAAGTTGAAGTGACATGGATTACCTCTGAAAATCTATTCTTTTCTGAAGACAAATTTTACCAAATGAGCCAAGTAACTTCCTGGATTTTTGGCAAAAAATCAAACCTCTAAGTTTCTGAATGAGATTTGACACTCAGACCTCAATTTGTGTATTACCACAGAGCTCTGGCATCTAAGAAGGAAGCATAGGACTTAATACATTCATGAATGCTTTTTTTCTTAATGGAATTACTGGCTGACTGGGTGCTTTCGTTCAACAATATTTTTAAATGTTCAGCAGAATAATATTTTTAAATGTTCAAACATTTGGATTAATTGCTTGTTCACTTGACTTACTAAATTAATATTATTTAACAGCCCTCAGTATTAATGAGCTCTTAGCCTAATTTGACAGCCTTCTTGCTGGAAGATGCTGAAAATCACAGATATTTCTAAAGCTTGCATTTGAAACTTTGTAGATACAGTGCATAGAAAGAGGGAAAAATGGGTGTGTGGCTTGGTCAACAGGCTGTCCAGATTCTGTTTCCAGATCTGCTGTCTAATTGCTTTTCATTTTCAGGCAAATTACTTAAATTTCTGGCTGAGAAGTTGCGGTTAAGTAAAAAAAATGGTTCGGTTTTAGCAGTTGTAGTGTGTGTAGTTTCGGAAGAACTGTTTCTTGTTCTCCTGCTTTGTCAGATCTCTTGTTCTGATAAATGCTATATAGAAATAACTGAATTGTCTTTGTATATATTTAACAGTTTTTAATGGGACCCTGTTCCCTGGAGGTGCTGCTCTGAGGAGAGACCGACAACACACAAAGTGAAACTTTAAGTTGTGAGGATTGAGTTAAGAAAGTTTTGGTTTTAATGTCAGACCATAAAGAAAATATACAGGCATTTATGTCACGATAAAATAGTTACGATTTCTGTAATGTATGGAAGTGTACTGTATGCCTTCCTCCCCACCCTGTCCTGTGTCCATTGCTTGTTTTGTTTTGCTTCAAACAAAAACTGTTTTACAGTGCTTCGGCAGCGTAAAGGTGAAAGAAGATGTAAATACAAGGTAACTTCCATACATACTGGCTAGGAGTAAACTAATGAGAAACCGTGGCAAGTGTATCAGAAAAGTTTTAGGAGTTCTGGATATGCTAGATTAAACATTTAAGTTTTAGCAGTTGTAGTAAAATAAAGAAAATAATAAATTGGACTAATGGGAATCCAGGAAGGAGTAAAGGAGGCTGGCAAAGCTGGCCTTGGATATACCTTTGCTTTTGACTTCAGCTGAGCCAGGGAAACAGGTTGCCATTTCCTTAGATTAGCTTGTTCGTCTGCTTGTGCTGTTGCTCATTTCAGGCAAAATTATCTAGGTTAGAAAAAATTCCCTAATTAAAATATGAGTTAAGAGGTTGGTAAGTTGAGTGAAGCTGAGGGAACTGGAACGGTAGCTAGAGAACACATTAAAGGATTATTTCTGATTATGGATGAGGTCAGACATGCTTTGTTTCTGACGGAAGTAGACCAGACAAAAGTAACAGGCCAGTAAAAGATGGGGAAGCTGTTGATTTTGGTTCCCTCCTAGCTTTTCTGTTGTCCTTCAAACCTTGTGTACTTAATACACAGTAGCAAGGTCTTAATGATGGACTCATCATCATCAGTCTAATTTGATTGGTAGCGTAGTATGTATCATGCCTCCTCTGAGCTTATGTTTATTTTATTTAAATGTAAGATGTAATTAAGTGGGTTAATTTATTTTTTCCTAATCAAGAAAACATTTGTCTCAGGTTTTGGTATTTTGCCTTAGGCTTCTCAGAAAAATTGATGATGATTCCTTTACTGAACTATATCATCTGCCTGTGATCTTGTTTCATCCTTTTGGGGTTTATTAGTTTCCTTTTATCAGTACCCCTCTCTTTGTATACGAGGCAACTCATTTATTACTTTTTACACATTCTTAGGCACTTTTTCTTCTGTATTAATTCTGACTTACTTATTTTTCTGCTATCTTTTAATATTTATTGTAGACTTCCTTAATTTTTACCATTGCAAAATTAAATCAATTAAGTTGTGCTTATTTGCATCTTTATAGTTCACACTTGCCTTAAGTCTTTTTTGTGCTGCGATCTTTCAGTTTTCTAGATCTGAGGCGTTTGTTAGAAATCTGCATTTTTACATTTATTGGGACTGCACATGTTTATTGGGACTGTAAGATGGACAACATAAAAGCTTTCGGTCAGTATTCTCATAGTATCATTTATTTTCCTTACAAGTACATTGATTTAAAGCAGGATACTTTTAAGAGGATGTGAAAACTTAAACTACTTTACTTTTCTTGTGTTTGGGTCATAGAATCATTATGGCTGGAAAAGACCTTTAAGATCATCAAGTCTAACTATTATCTAACTCTGCCAGGCCCACTTCTAAACCACGTCCCTGAGAACCATATCTAGACGTCACCATGCTTTACGTTGCAGTTCTTCACTTTCCATTTGTTTTAGCTGTGTTCTCTCTTCCCTTTCCTTGGACATTAATGGGTTATTTGGCATTTACTGCAGTGTTCATAATTACAAACTGCTGAATATGCAAAATCAGTGCAACTCACTCATTTTACTTCAGCACCTGAAGGTATAGTTTAATAAGAAAATGTATTACCACATTTCAGCTTTTTGCCAGCAGCTTTTTTTCATTGGAAAGCTGATAAAAATTGACTGTTATTTAATATGCAACACTCAGAGGGATACTTTTAAGAGAACTAAACACCATAAATGTACCATACAGTAACAGTAGTGTATTTTCATTCTTAGAGAGACTCTAATACATTAGATAAAATTCACCTGTAGCATTCTATCATTATCTATTTATGGAAGATTTTTGTGTTTGACAGTTCATTTTGTCTTACATTTTTTAATGTAAACAGTTTTTGGCCTGTGCTGAGCACATTATTTTGAAGTTGGTGAATGCTGGGGACTCAACCTGTTGATAAATGTAGTCATGGATACAGTTTTTGATGGAGTGGTGCTTTGTTTATGTGATCAAGCAGTACTACAGATTGCAAGATCTCAGAGAGGACTGTTTGCTTACAGACAGGGGATTGTATACCTATGTTACAATTTCATGGCAGATCTCTGGAAGACTTAAATGAGAGAGTGTTAGTAGTTAGGTACTTGATAAAATTGCTGGACTTGGTTAAAACCGAAGAAAATGTGAAAGCTGTACCTGTTTCACTCAGTGCCCAGCTGTTCAAATCTGAAATACAAGATCCACTTCTTGGTCAGATAAAGTGAAAATCTAACGAGTTGTCATAGAATCATAGAATGGTTTAGGTTTGAAGGGACCTTAAAGATCATCTAGTTCCAACCCCGCTGCCATGGCCAGGGACACCTCCCACTAGACCAGGTTGCTCAAAGCCCCATCCAGCCTGGCCTTGAACACCTCCAGGGATGGGGCATCCACAGCGTCTCTGGGCAACCTGTGCCAGTACCTCACCACTCTCACAGTAAAGAATTTCTTCCCAATATCTAATCTAAATCCACCCTCTTTCAGTTTAAAACCATTACCCCCCGTCCTATTGCTATGCTCCCTGACAAAGAGTCCCTCCCCATCTCTCCTGTAGGCCCCCTTTAAGTACTGGAAGGCTGCTATAAGGTCTCCCCGGAGCCTTCTCTTCTCCAGGCTGAACAACCACAACTTGTTCAGCCTGTCTTCATAGGAGAGGTGCTCCAGCCCACTGATCATCTTCATGGCCCTCCTCTGGACTCGCTCTAACAGGTCCATGTCTTTCTTATGTTGTCCATTAAATAGTATTTCTTCAGTCAACAGCTTGCAGTGATTATTTGATTTTAAATTTCTTGTTCTGTTGTGAGAAACCAGAAGAGCTTAGCAACAGGATGAAAGAAGACTTGGAAACTATGACACTGAGTAGAGTAGAAAGAAGAAAGATTAGTTTCAAGAGATGATGGGTGTGAACAGGATTGGAAAAGACATTAGGAAGAGAAGAAACTCTCTAAAAATGTGTGGGCCTTGATGTATAATTAGGAACTAATTAAGAGAAATTGCCTACTGAAAAAGCTGTCAGAATCTAAGATGCTTGGAAGGATAAGCAGCACTGACAATGGCGAACCTCCTGAGAAAGCTGAAGGACCAGGAATGATGAATAGTCTGAGCCTTGATAAAGGCAGTACTTTCTCTGGGAGTGAAGGTTATTGGTTTTTTGTGTGTGTGTTTTTTGTTGGCGGTGAGGTTTTATTGTTGGTTTTAATAACTTGAATTTAATTTAGAGAATAGAGAGAGCCTCCTCTCCAACTCTGTCTCCAGCTTATTCTTGCTTCAACAGAAGGGCATTGGAAGACTTGAGAGGTGGTTTTAGCAGTGGTGTTTGATTTTATTTTTGAACTGTTTTAAGAGTGGAAGATAAAATTCTCTCTGAGTCGACTCATTGCACTGAGGCTTAAAGTTTCAACTTCTAGTGTTTTTATTTCTTATAACCCAGTGTCTTTTGAACAAGGCATCTTTTGAATTTGGAGAAATTCAGAGCGTTGCTGCTAGGGAAACCTGCTGCTCCCTGGATTGAAACAGTGAGAATAGGATCAGTCCCATATACCTAATAATTAAATCCAGAAATTTAAATTGCCTCAGAAATAGCTATAGTTCAAAGACTACTGTGTATCATCTATACCCCCCCGACACTGGTTTCACGTCAGCTCTATCAGTGTTCCTGATACAGCCTGCGTATTGATCTCCTGACAGACCTAGAGATGAAATGTGAATCCCAATGGTCCTTAAAATAGGATCTATGTAGGACTAAGGGAGAACAGTGTCATGAAGGAAAGGTTTCATAAGACCATATGTGATGATGGGAAGGTGGTAACTGAGCATACATGCAAAAACGCCTGGTAAGTAGCAAATGAAATGTAGTGGCAGGAAGGTAGGTGACAGGAAGGACTTGATGTTTGGCAGTGAAACTGGTTTCCATTTTTCCTGCACTGACAAGAGCTTTCAGGCCTCGGGAGGCTGAAGTAGACAGTGACAGAAGAGTATCACACAGACAACCTGTAGGTAGGGAAAATCTGCTGAAGCGTGAATCTCGTTTTATGGTTTTTCATTTTTCCAGATTGTAGGACTGATCTCAATGTAACAGAAACTTGTTTTGTAGATGTCAGTTTTGCTGGTGTGTGTAGTTTAATCCTCTAATCCATTTGTAATCTGATTTGTATACAACACCGATTCGTGTATAAACATAGGATCCTGTGACCAAAGACACTTTGGTGACAGGTTGTATTCGTCACCTGGTTCTTAAGTTTCTATTTCTTTTTATATTCTGTATCTCAGTGCCTAGCCTGATGTTTTCTTTCTTCTCTGGCAGTTGTTTCACTGAGCAGGTTAATCTCAATATGTTTTGAAGGTGGATAGGCTACATTTCTTTTAATAGCTTGTTCTTTTCTGTGAATATTAGTGATTTGACAGCCATTAATTGGGTGGCATTTAGAAAGCAAGCAAATTATTTAAAATGGAAAAGCTACAATTTACAGAGGACTGTTATATGGATTTTGTTGAAATTATTCTGAGTGCATGTAGTATTTATATAGGTTTTTACTTAAAAGCTTGGCATAGAAAGTATTCACTTGCTCTGACCTTTAAAACATAAGGTAATCTTATAGTTCTTTTTCATAGATTTTTTTATTTTTAGAAAGATAATTCCGTAAGGCATCAGAATTGGGAACTTACTTTCCTAAATGATATGGGAAAAAAATCTTTTGTTTCATAAGTTGCTTATGCATGTGCTGCTTCTGTAAGTTAAGATTATAAAAACATTAGATTTTTATCTTGGGGTGTAAATGACTAACGCACATTATCATTTATCACTGACCTACAAGGATCACTTTCCTGTTTTGTTTGACTCTGATTTGCACTGATGTTATGACTTTCGGTCCTTAGTGATTGTCTGGACATACACTAGTATGGATATCACAATGGCATGCTTCACAAAATATGGCAGAAAAACAGGGACCAAGATTCCCCACAGGACAAAGGTTATACTATGCCTGTTTTTCTGTGGCACTTTGACTTTGAAAGGCTAATAGAGTCAACCTGACTTATAAAATCACAGAAGTTGAATACTGAAAAAATCAAGTGAGTCATGTTGCTCATGGTTCTTTAGCTTCTCATGCTGCTTGAGAAGGACTGTTTATAAATTAATTTTCTGAACTATTGAACTTCCAGTATTGCTCTGATTAAGGCTAATAACCTGTAGTAGATAGGTTTGATACTGTTTCTCCATGGTTTAATTGGCTTGCTAGCAGTCTTTACCCCTCTCCTGTCCCCCAGATAGCTTAAATACTTGGTTTCATTACAACATGAAATGTTGTACTTACGTGGGTACTGTGTGTACTTACTTGACCATAATTACTCCCCACAAGCAGTTCGCCACCTTAGTATAATAGATGATTTGTATATAAACTTTTGGTCGCGTGCTACCTAAATTAAAAAAAGAAAAAAGGTCCACATAAGCATTTTTAAACACAAAATCAGAATAGATTAGGGTATGCTGACACAAGCTTTTTGGTGATCATCTTAAAATGGGCAAATTTCCAGTTGATTACTTTTTTCTAACTTGGCTTCCTGGAGAAACTAGCTTATGCAATCGCAGAGTATCTGTGCTCTGTATCTCTTGACTCTATTGTCAGGTTTCAACTAAATTCAATTTAGGCATAAACCAAGTTGATTAATTGTTACAAGCTTTATGAAAATAGGCAGTAGCAGCAACTATGAGTTCGGTGGAGAAAATCCATAGTACGATTGCACCTCATTAGACATTAGAAAGTCCCCTTAAGTAAGTGCTGCAGTTGTTTTCAAATACAAAACAAAAAAATAACCATTGCATACCTCAGGTGCACATTACAAAGAGTTTGGTGGCAACCATAGTTTAAGAAATTACATCCCTGTGCTGTACCATCCCCTGTGCTGGCACAGTAGTCTTTGTGGGGCCTGGATATGCATCCGATCAGGAAAAAGAATTAAAAGTTTGCAGATATTTCTTTAACCAGGTCTCTTATGTTGTGGTTCCTTAAATGTGCCTGCTGCCACAAGTGAATACCCACACTGTGTTGTGTGTCGAGGTACTACCATCTCTGAACATTTAGTATCTTGAAAGCACTGGGTTAGGCACTCAAAGTTATTTAATCATCAGGCAGAGATCTATAGAAAGTGATAGTCTTTGGTAGTTTTAGCGTTTGCTTAGTAACCGTTTCTTTTTGGTCATAGGGTAGAAAAAAATTCTTAAAAAATTATTTAATTTCTATCTAAAACTGCCATGCCCAGAACTCTCTTCTACCTTTAGTACACCTCACCATCTTCGAATTTCAGTAGCCTTGGTTCTACATGTTTTGGAGAATTTACTCATTTGGGAGCGCTAGTGCTTCAGTAGACACCCTCATGACAGCCTCTTCCAGCTGCTCCAGCCCCTAAAGTTCTTGGGTAGGTCTTCAGAGGAAAGAGCAGTCACAATAACCAGTATTTCTGGTACTGAGATAGCTCAGTTTTGTGAACTAAATGGTTCCTGTTAATTAAAACTCTAACCTCTTACAGTTCATTAAAGTATTCGCACTTTTAGGAAAATGAAGATCAAAAGGTTTCTGAATGGTTTATGTATTTATTGCTTGTCAGCTAATGTGATGAAGAACTGGAAGTGTGCAATTATAGAGAAATGTTCCCACACCGAGGCGCAGCTCACTGTGAAGTAAAGCTGAATGCCCTTTTGAACACGTCTGCTACCTGCTACTGAACAGCAAAGTTACCACAAGGACTCTGTTACAATTTAAGATAAAGATGCCTCTTTATTCATTTTGGGGGGACCTGTGAGCTGGATGCAGCCTCCTTAAAACCTGTAATTAGATGACTTCTACAGGTGGGACAGTCTTGCCCATAGCTCTCCCATCAAGTGGATGAAGACTGTTACCTTCACCAGTTCTTGGCAATAACTGATGCACCCCTCCATCACCAACAAAAATTCAGTTTTTTTCACACAGTTGAAAGGACAGAAAACAGTGTAGAATGCATGTGAATCTCAAGTTAGGAATCTTCCTGTCAAAGTTTCTTCTCTATGGAGAGAGGTGGATCATACCAAAGGGAAGACAGGAGGAGGACTGGATGCAGAAGAGCATCCAGAAGGCAGTGGCAAAAGGATGCTAGAGTTTCTGAGGAAGAGGTGGAGTAGAACTATGTCTAGCTGAGGAATGAGGTGACCTCTGAATTGGAGGGTGGAGGAAATCTGGAAGAGATGAAAGGATTTGTGGTGACAGGAGAGGTAGGGTTGGGAATTGGGAGTGTGGGAAGCAATGAATGAGGGTGGGACTGGACTTGCATTCGAAAAAAAAAAAAAGATAAATATTTGTGCCAAGATCAGGAACTGCAGCCAAGAGGGTGGGGAAAAGAATGAGATGGGGAACAAGAGGAACATGGGTGGAGATGGGAATTAATTCCACTGCTCTGAAGCCCATGGGCAAACGCAGTGGAGTTTCTCCCTGGCTGGAGGGTGGAGACGCTACATCATGCAAGAAAACTCGTTGCTATTTCTGGTGCCAGAAACAAGTGGGGAGCAGTCAGGTGCTTCCAGCTTGGTGTCTTCCCCTCTGGTTGCCCTCGAGGCGTCTGCAGGAAGCTGCAATGGTAAGGCAGGACATGCAGCGTTCCTGCATCGAGTACCTGAAATCGCTTACTGACGAATTTGATAAACATGTCAGTCACTGCTGATCGTTCTGTTGTCCGTTTGGTTCACTTTACTGCGTTTCTCATCAGCTAAAAATGAAAACAATATGAATCATTTCTTAATGTAAAAATGAGTTTTTAATGAAACTATTAATCTGCTTACCTGAGTGCAGGTCTAGCCATAACTCAGAAATGCCCTGATTAATTTTTAAATACTTTTCTTAGTTTTTCCTCAAATTTACTATTAGGCGTAACTACGGCTCATTGTACAATCTTCCTTTTTCTTACATTGCTATTGCAGGATGTTTTCTTGCAACTATGTGTTTGCTAAAATCAGAAGCAAAGATAAACTCTAACATTCTGTTTCCTGTTTCACTGAGGTCAGTTAGTGCTTTTTTTTTTTTTTCCCTTTGATTTTCTAGTAACAGGATACCCAAATGCTTAACTCTGAGCTCTGGAAAGCTCTCTGACTCACCATTCATTTGGTTTAGGCTATTAGTTTCTTGAGCCCACGTGTAAGCGATAGGTGCTTTTAATAACACAGTGAAATGTTTCATAATACATACAACAAAATTATTGGTCTTGTTATTCTTGCAGTCTCCTTTTGGATCGCAAATTACATCTGCATTCTAAATGTGACAATTATCATCTGTACACTAGGAAATATACAGTAAAATGGTTGTAGTATTGAGTCATTAGCAGACCGAATCCAGATGTAATTAATCTAAAATTGAAAATTTATATGTGATATGATAAGACAGACTCTTAAAATAGTTTAATACAGTATGCATTCTTGGTCTGTGAATTTTCTATATCATTTGTCAGCCAGTATTTGGGGAATGGGGGGTGGTCAAAAAAAATCTTGAGTTGAAAGTAATTATATGGTCTCTCATGACCCAGATAAGTTAGCAAAGAAACTCTGGTTTAGGAGTGTTCCTTTCTATTTTAAGCGGGACGGACTTTTTGCTACTAAGAAAAGCATACATCATTATAATGAGCTGTCTCTAAGGCCTTTTAATCTGTGTAGGTGTTACTCATGTCGTGGTAAGCAGCCACAGCAGTGATTCTGAATGGAAGTGTCTCGACTATGGTAAAGGTTCTTCCCTCCTTGTTCATTATATTGATCCAAATACTTTTTTTTTATTGATGGGAGAAACAAAATCTTTGCACGTATGTATTTCTGACAGTGCAGTGAAATTGTAAGTTAACTCCTTGCATGTCTCTGTGCTCTACATTGGGGACTTCCAAGAACATAACCTCTGGTTTGCAGCACAACTTTCTTTGCTCTGTGTGTGGACCAGTTTGTTTGCATTTTTGAATCTTGACGTTTATAGTAAAAATGATCCTTTCTACCTTAGGAAAAGCAAGATTCGATCACTTACAACCCTTTTGTTAAAATGATACCGGATATTTTTTGAGAGTCTAGTTACTTTATAATTACGAAGTTACTTTGTAGTAACTCATATTTCTTTTTCTTGGGCTCCGTTTTCTCTTCAGTCTGTTGCTGTTTGACTAAGTGTTTCTGTATAGTTAGACTAAGTATTCTTGAAAAATATACGTGCATGTTGCTGAAGCATTATAATAAGATATGCAGAGGTCTGTTAGGGGTTTGGTTTTGTCCTTTGTGGATCAGCTAAGATTTTAAAAGAGGCAAGGTCCTTTAACATGGTAACTGAGTCTGAATACTCAATGTTCTCATGTCAGGCAAGGTATTACGCATATGAGGGTAGAAGCTTTCATTGGTATGATTGCAGTTCATTTCAATATGAATTGCTCAGCATGTATCTGTAACGCGCGAGCAGGTAGCATTTTACTGTATTCCTTAAAGATACTGCATTACATACCTAAAAGCTCTGAAAGAACCTGTGTGCGTATGTTTGTAATGTAACAGTAGGCAGTGTTTGTTTCTGTTCTTTAAGTAATGTTTGCATTTAGTTATGAAACATACCTTTTGTTTGTTTTTTGTATTTGGTAGAAATGTGTGAAATGTAAATACGTTTATGCCACAAGGTGATAGGCAAAGATGCTTAGATAATTCAGTTGATGTGAAATATTTTTTCAATGAATTTCTGATTTTTTAGAGAGCTGGGTTGTGTGAGAGCTTGAGCGAAGACTTGCCAAGGGAACAGGGAAGACTCGGATAAAACCGTGGTAGCGGAAGTGAAGGTAGTCGGAGGTAGTAGTGGTTCCTTTACTATATATGTATTGGCCAACTGCAGGGTCCTTGGAGCGGGAAGACTGATTTGGCTTTGTCCACAGTGTAGTTTGCTGAGCAATGGAGAGCTAAGGAGGACAAAGAGAAGAGGTGAACAAGTGAAAGAGAGGTTAATACTAAGTTGAGGTAAGATGAAGCGAGTCAATGGATCATATTAAAACTAAGAAAGAGCTCTAAGATCTGGTTTCAGTGCATTGCCACCAACAAATGGAAAGTGTTAGTCGTACTTTCTTCATTAAGAGTGTAAGCTGCTGACTTACCCTGCAGAAGGCAACTTTTTTCTTTTTTTTTTTTTTTTTAATGAAACAGTTACTGTTATAATCCTATGTGGTCCATGGTACTCTTAAATAAATAAATAAATGAAATAATCCTTTGTTTAGCATGTAAATCAATTTTTTGTGGATACTAATCCTTAAAATAACAAAATGTCTTACCAGCTGATTTGAAAATAGAAAGTTTGATATGTTTATACCCTTATGTGATTTAAAAAAAAAAAAAAACAAAAAAACCCAAAAAGCACATTGGAATTTCTAAATTATCTGAGAAAATGTCATTAATTTTCATTGTGGTTTTTTATTTAATTTGGCTTGCTCTGTTCTAAATAATTAAAATCTTTTCCTCATTTAATTCTGTTTCCAGACAGTATAGTTCAGCCAGATCTTTATTAGCACGAACTGTTTTGTTAAAAAAAAAAAAAACCCAACCAAAAACGTTCTGGAAGGCTGCATGAAGG
>NW_009647572.1:2831526-2860337 GCF_000708025.1 Charadrius vociferus | reverse complement strand
TGCCGTATTTTTCAGGATGTGTTTGTACGAATAACCCCTCTCTATTCTGTATCTTTGAGAGCACATGGTAATCTTGTATGAAGTAAGGTTAAAAGGTAAATGGCATGGTACTGTTTCTTTTGGCTATTGCATTAAAGTGTTTGACCTTTAGCAACCTATTTTTATCTTAGGCAGTAAACTGTTTAGTTCTGCTTATCAAAAGAGACTTCACTGCTCTCTTTCCATGCTGTTCTTATCCAAAACACACTGTATCAATCCAGCATCAGTAGACTTTATCAGCAACAGCTATTATTCTGCTTAGAGATAGAGCACAAAAAAGTTCATTTATACTGTAACAGTAGGTTTTATTCAATAAATACTTCCATATATAGTTCTGTGGTTTCCACTTTCATTATCTAGTTAAGATTGTCTTTTGTATTACCTCCTTATTAGCTCAGTCTTTCCCCAGACTTTAGCTGTTTGACTTAAAATCATTTGTTTTGGTGTCTGCCCTAAAGTGAATTATTTTAGATTGTTGAAACAATAGCCTATGTATCTCTAAAGGTAAGATCAATATGGCAAAGTAAGTAAATTTGCACATATTAACACATTTCCTAATTATTTGAGGATATCTTCAAATTGTCAGGGTGTTGGTGGTAATTTGAAATTTTATGAAGTGTTTAGTTGAAGGGTCAACCCCCCTCACACACACAGACACACACCTCCACCCCATACCTTTGGCTGTGTGATTTGCTAGAGTGAAGTTCTACACGTTGGAGTGTTGGCCAGAGGCAGAACTTGTATACCTCTGAAGTGGCCGCAATTCGTAATGCTGCTGGTGATACTCAACAAATCTTTAACCTGAAGGAAGCTGACTGAGTTGGTGGGCAGCTGATAATTTGTTCTAGCTTTAATTTTTTTTATTGACTTGTTAGTCTACACGATGCTTTACCATTGTTACTAGTAAACAAATACTGGTACCATAACCAGCCTCCCTGTTTTTAAGATATTTCATGAAGCAAATCCAAGAGGACTGAGTCTAGAGCTCTGGTATACTTGTGGAAGTTTCATCTCTTGAGTACTAGTGATGTCTCTGGGTTTTTTTGACTTAGTTCGTTGCATTGTGCTGTTTTCACAGTTTATAGTTGACAGGGATCACAGAAGGCTGCTCTAAGCTATCTGAAGAATACGGAGCTAAAGCTCTCAAAGTCTGTCTCAAAAAAAAAAAAAAAAAACAAAAACCCAGCCCAACACAAAACAGTATTTGATGGTTCCAGTTTTCTTCGATCGGTCGTAATACTTTTTATAAGGACTGACTGAAGCCAGACTCAAAAAGAATCAAAGCTTTTCAGTGGATGCCAGAATCTGAAGACAAGCGAACACTTCAAAAAGTCATGAGTGTGTTCACGTATCTTGCCAAGTTTGTTCCAAATCTGTCCTCTGTCAGTTCACCCCATCAGACAACTTCTGGAAAATGTTCAGTGACACTGGGTTGAACAAGGCAGACATTCCTTTAATGAGTTTGATAGGTAGCAGTTCTTGTGCTGAAATGCTGCAGCGTTGCTTAACTATCTCATTAATAAAGGCTTGTAATGAGGAAATAGAAAGCCCATGTTCTTAGTCTCAGAAGATCTTTTTAAATACAAAATAGGTATGGAAAATGGAAATGGTATACAAAATGGAAAAATAGTTCATAATGAAAAAACCAGTGATTCCCAAGCTTTGTTGAACAAGCTAATCGCTGTGATTTTTCAATATTACTTACGAGCTGTAACCCAAACTTATCAAATAACTAATTCTAACTACTGTGGGATACAGTCAGCGGTGTATCCGCTGAGTAAATGCAGAACTCCTACTACGTTCCCTTGGAACCACAATTGGTAATCAGTGCCCTAAGACATATGATTTACTAACCATAAAAGACAATCTCTACTCCTTGTGGCTTTCTCTTTGGGGAGAGACATGCTTTCTAATTTTACCATTTTTTTGGATCAGATTTCTGCTTCGAAATTGTAGTGGAAGTAGCTAGAATTGTGGGAACAAATTCTGGAGACAGGGTTTGAGTGTTGAATGCTAAAAAAACAGAAGGAATGAATCTATTTTCTATAAGAAATGAGGCTTCATCATACAGCTTTTCTGACCTGTTCCACCCCCAGCCATTCTGCTAGCTTTTTGTTCTGTTTCTGTTAATTTTGTATTTGTCTGAAGATACATGCTGAGGTTTGGTAGCAGTTCTGTCTGTGATCCCGGGTGATCTCAAAGAGACTGGACACACTAGTAAGGCTGTAGATAAATGCCAAGGCTCTAAATAAATGTCCTCTTCAGATGTCATCTGCAGCTGCTTGTCACCTTGTCACCCAGAATAGGTGATTTCTCCCCGCAGCCCAACTGATGTGCTAGCATGTGACCTCATCAGGCTGATTTTGCCTAAAAATGAATTTTAGCAGTAGTCCTGTATATTACTGGCTCACACAAACAAGCAGGGAGATGGTTTTTGTCACGGGGATGGCGACAGCTGGGAAGGGGGAATAGTCTTTTCAGCCGTCACAGCTGCATATGGAAAAAGATATCCATTCACAAACTAGGGAAAGCTTACAGAAGTCTTCAAAAACATGGCCTTAATTTATTTTCCCTTTATGTGATGCTTCTATTTGAAATGAGTACTTAAAGTAAATGATGAGAATGACTATTTAGAGGGTAGAGACAAGACCATGACTTGGACATGAAAAAATTTGATCCATTATTGACGCACTAATAAAACTGATTTATGAGGCCAATATAATGTGTGAAGTAATTCTAAACTTTCAGAAACCTTAAGGTTTAACATAAACTAAGTAATAAAATGTTGGTAATCTAAGTAATTGTTTTTCTTCTCGCAGCTGTTACTTTTCCTTTCTGAAAAGTTGTCCATTACATACAGTACTTGAATTATTTTGTGTAGTATTTTCTTTATGCTGCACATGTGATTGAAAAAAAACTAGCCTTTGGCATGCATATCCAAACCTGCTTTAGCATTTTTTTTTAACTGTTAAAGAAATAAAAATGAAGTTGCTCTTTAGACGGTGATGATGAGAAAGCCTTCTCCTTTAAGGGGTTGGTTCTTAAAGTCATCGATCCACTAAACTTTGAGTTTACAATAACAGTGCTGCTGCCAGTTAATCATGCAACTGATCTGCTGGGGATTGCTTTTAATTGGAAAAGGAAGATTCATTTATTTGTTTTCTTCTCTTGCTGCTTGTTTACATTGTGCCATTGAAGAAAATATAGGTGATTCCCACCTCAGGATAAAATTCTGAGCCCGTTAACAAAAATGAGCCCTCTTAATGCAGAATGTTGAATCTGAGAACATTTGTAGCTGAGGATATATGTTGAAATTGAAAGCGTGAAGACTTGTGTTGAGGGAAAACTAAATCACTACAAGTCATTTTTTGGTAAAAGCTCACGTGTCATTACTGATCTTGACTGCAGCACAGTCCGTGTAAGTGGATTGAAACTACTGTACTTTCCGTACAAAAATATTTGCATGTTTTTATGACAAGGTAGATTGGTTTGTCATGTAATTGTTGTTGTTAATATACAGCCCATTCTGATGAAGCTTAAATGAATATCGCTTTCCTTTATGGTCAGTGGACATAACTGAAAGCTATTAAAGCATTTTTAACAAGAGAATTAACATAGACAGAGTATTTTGTAGATAAACTTCACCCTTCCTGTTTTGGATGGAGCAACAAGTTTACCATGGAGCAGATTTAGGAAATAGCTTTCCATCAATTCAGTATTTTATAAATAAAAAGTTGCAGGGTGAGGTCCTTCCTTTGGCACAAAGCTGATTATTTCCTGTTTGATCCTGAACTGTTGCATTTCAAGTAATGTTATATTTTAGCATCCATCAGAGAGGAGAGCTTTTAGGATTTTGTTTTCATTTATGGTCCTATGAAAACGTAGTTTCTAGACTTGAAGATCATTATAGAACAAAGGGAAATTAATAGATATATAAATTGTTGCTCTTTCAGACAATTTTTGGACTTAGCTGCACAGTTGTTTGTAGCTGGACATTCTTAAACGTACAGCTGGGTGCTATTATACATGAGCTGAAAAGGTGTCATTGATCTATCTTTAAGAGATTATCAGTACTAGTTCTAGTGAGGTTTAGAAACTGATGAATTGTAATTGCTATGGATTATTTGAATTCAGATTTATCATCTGCTTGCAGCAGGCACGCGTTTTCAATAAGAAGAACATGTAAGAGGTAGAACTTAAAACTAATACTGCTGTTTTACCTAAGGAACACACAGGTTAATATATGAAGTAACACTACCCTCATCCAACACATCTGTTGTAAAGAAGCCTATGAAATCTAGGCCACACACAAACTGGTCTCCAGGGACCTGTAGTTGGTGTTAGAATGCTGTTATTATGTGGTCTGATTGGTTTAGTAAAGAATTATCTCCAGTAAAACCATGTAACATAATAGTTCTTGCTCTCCCACATGGGAACTACTTCTGCTTGACTGAGCAAGACATTTCTTGAAGAAGTAATAATGCACTTGCTCTTGCCAAAATGAAACATTAAATGAAGTGTATCATCGTGTACATTTTTGTTGTGTATCAGTTCTTGTTCATTTAAACATTTGCTTAAAGTCCGCCACTGTAGTATTAAAAATTAATAGGTTTTTTTTACTTTTTCACACTTTTCACTTTTTAATGAAGTAAATATATGGATTTCCTAGCAATACATTTAAAGTAAAGGTTTTGCTTCTTTTTCAAAACTTGTTTGTAGTAAATTTAAAGCCATGGGGGACTATTTAGAAAATGTAAGTTTTCATAAATGAAAACTCTGTTGCTGAACTTTCCAGATACTAATTTAATTGCGAAGCAGTACAAGTCAGAGCAGTTTAAGGTTTATCTTGTGCTGTGCTGAATACTTTGTATGTGATGCTGTTCACTTTAACTTAAGAGAGCTGAGACAGTTCAATAGTCCATATGAACAGATTTCTAAATGGTACTAACTTGGTTGGCTTTTGCTATGGTTGTTCAGAGCTATATAGCCTTGCTCTACAGATTTGTCTTGGTTGATGATTGAGGGATTGGAGCATCTCCCTTATGAGGAAAGGCTGAGAGAGCTGGGACTCTTTAGCCTGGAGAAGAGAAGGCTGAGGGGAGACCTTATTATGGCATACAAGTATCTAAAGGGTGGGTTGAAGGAGGATGGAGCCAGACTCTTCTCGGTGGTTCCCAGTGACAGGACGAGGGGCAATGGGCACAAGTTGGAACATAGGAAGTTCCATTCAAATACACGGAAAAACTTCTTTACCGTTCAGGTCACAGAGCAGTGGCACAGGCTGCCCAGGGAGGTTGTGGAGTCCCCTTCTCTGGAGATTTTCAAGACCCGCCTGGATGCAGTCCTGAGTAATGTGCTCTAGGCAATCCTGCTTTAGCAGGGGAGTTGGACTAGATGATCTCTAGAGGTCCCTTCCAACTCTTAAGATTTTGTGATTCTGTGTTACTGGAGCTGTAAATACTTACTAACATTGTTGAGGACCTTTTAATTGCTTTTTATTTTTATTATTTTGGGCTCTGCTCAACTGTCATACTGTGCTGGTTTTGGCTGGGATAGAGTTAATTTTCTTCATAGTAGCTAGTGTGAGGCTATGCTCTGGGTTTGGGTTAAACCACGACGCATACAAAAGCTGTATGTTCCATCTCCAGGTTGCTTTATAAACAGTGAGTAAGCACACAAAAACGTGTAAATTTTTGTTTGGATAGTGAAGGGCAGAAGAAAGGAGTTGATGAGGGATGGCGCTTCTCTACAGAGATGATGATTAGAAGTATCATTGCAGAAGGGCAGAGCCCTGCGCAAGAGAAGTCAGAGGAAGATGAGGCTGTGGTGCGGAAGGCCAGGCAGCGTGGCTTTGCTGGGGCAAGTAAATAATTTGTCTTGCATGTTTTCTTCCCAGTGTATTCCACAGCATGGAAAAGACCAGAGTTGTGTCGCAGGACCCAGGCCAACTCTTCAGGGTATTCAGCCTTAAAATGTATGTGTAAACTCAGCAGACTGTAAACTCACTTACTATAGACATAGACACCCACTCCCCTCATTTTACAGAGCACTTTTCATCTCTTTTCATGCTAGAATTCTACTTTAAAATGAAGCGGGAAGCCTTGCAGTGCTGTTTTAGACTGCATCTTCCTCTTTCAAATTAGTTCAATCCAAGGAACAAATAAAAACGCAGGCAGGAGATGCTGTGTCCTAGAAGCAAGATACTGTAAACCAGCTGAACACAAGCACCGTCGCCTCATGTGGGCAGCAGCGACTGGTTCCTGGGGACTTCAGAGCTGGGTGGCCTCAGCTGCTTCTCCCAGGGGTCCCCTCCAAGGCGCCGGGGCTTCCAGCGCCCGTCCCTGCTGCACTGGGCTCGCACGGTGCCCCACACCTTGCCAGTTGCGGCCCTTGAGGGGAAAGCAGAGTTCAAATCTGAATACACGCTGCTTTTAAAAGGATGGCTGTATCAGCATCTGTTCCACATGAGGGACTTCCAGCAGACCTTTTGGTCAGGTATTTAGATGCCAAAAGTGGTGGGCTTACATTCTGAAAGCTGATTAAAGCTGTTAAATCAAGCACTTGAAACTTTCAATGGAAAGGGAGGCAGAACTGCATTTAAGTGCAAATAACTTTAATATTTTGCATATCTTCAGTAAGTAGCAAATTAACATGAAATTGTTCATTATTACATACTAGATCAAATAACTTGTTTCCCTCAATTTGCATTTCAATGAATATGTAATTGGTCTATAAACACATTGATTAATGGGTGCAGAAATTATTACATAGATTCAAGGCAAAATTGTTAGTGCATTTTTAAGAAAGGAATAGAGTACACTTGTTGATATTTTATAATTAAAAATTGTATGTCACTATTATAACCAAGTATTCAATTTGTTATACATTAATTCGGCTTTTTGTAACCATGAAAAAGAGTTCATCTTGGTTGAAAACCAATTTTAAATGTCTTGATCATGGGAATTGTCTGCAAGTGGTTTAATGACAGTTTTGTGAATTCTTTGCACTGTGGAGCGATAAATTTATATATTGTACTCATAAACATAACAGTACAATTACAATGCTGCTGCAGTAATGAAAATTTCTCTGTACTCTTTCAGTAGAGGATTAGCTTATTGTATTTGAGGAGAGTAAATTTCGGGTAGGTTAATAAAGTCTAATTTGCATGGTTGAGAAAAATCCAAGATAGTATGTAAATAAATTAAAAAGTGGTGGTTTGGGGAGAGGTAATAATTCCTTTTAAAAGATGTCTTTGGCAATGAAAATACTTTGATACCAGCAACACTGAAGTCATTCAATTTATAGTAGTTTCCCAATTTGCTGGAACAACATGCAGAGTTATAATGTAAAATCTTACTGCGTATGCAGTCAGCTTAGAGCTAGCTCTACGTTACAAAATCTTTTAGCATAGCTCTCAGAAAGAAAAATTACACCTCAGTCTGTCTACCCCTGCCAGAAAACCTGGCGTAGATGTGGCTGTGTTAACAGAAGAGTGCTTTGTCAGACTTATTTTAGGTCTGCTGAGGAGGGGAAATAAGAAGCTGGCTTATACCACCAGAGGGCTATAGTGGTTTAGCTGGGGGAACAGAAGCTGTTACCTCTGTCTGGTGTAGAGGAGCCCTGGGGCTTCATGGAAGCAAGAGAGATTTCAGGCAGTTTGCTCTTTCATTAATGGGGTGTCTGGAGGGGATACGGTATCACTTTCAAACTTGTGCTGTACTTGTGCTCTGCAAGTTCAAGCTCTGCCTTTGTCAGAAATCAAGCAACTACCAGTGAGCGTGTTGCTTCTTTCCTCCTTGCATGGGGGATTTGATTCTTGTGGGAAGTGCGCCCTTAGTAACTGAAAAGTTTCTGTCTTCTAAAAGATAATATATTAAATGAATACTTGCATGAATCACAGATACAAGATTGTGATTGCTGGGCGTGTTGGATCTTCTCAAGGGTGAGTTAGTATCTAAGGGTTTCAGGCTGTTTAATATGGTTTCTGAGCCACAGCCCTAACTCCTTCCCCCGTGTGAACTGAGCCTTGAGGGTCTTTGGCCTTCTGGATGGGGAGCTGAGAAGAGGCATCTCTGAAGATAAGCACTGACTCACAAGCGCTGATGGTGGACTGTATGCATATGGTGCAGAGCTGCTCAGGGACCCTAGAGTTGCATCGTGTTGAGAGAGTTTTAGAAGAATCTGTAAAAGTATGGAATGATAAGAATACTCAAAAAACCTTCCTGAGAGTCTTTCCAGTTATCAGGGAAATTCTCTCTTGCTTCCCTCTTCTTCAAAGGCTGCTTAAGAGCAGAAGCTGTAGTTTTACCTGTTCTGAATCACCTTGAGAAGTTAAAAAGCCTTTCTTTGCACAGACTCTAGAGCTAAGCTGGGGAAACCACTATGGTTTGAAATAAGGGTTGCAAGTATCTCCATTTTAACTTCCCTGTTTTTCCTGGCCACATCCCCTTTGAATATTGTGTCTACTCTTGCTGTTGAAGCTGGCCAGGTATTACAAGACTTTGAGACCAAGACAACAAAGTTTCTGACTCTTCTGCAGACTTTAGTCACTGGCAGGGGAGGACACCTTAAGTTCTACTTTTGTCCTCGTTCCTATTTATGTTGTCCAACAGCTTTGTTGCGCAAAATAGACGAGCAGCTCTGGAACAGTTTTTGGAGAAGAACATGAGGCTGTGCTAGGCAGACAAAGGAAATGATGTGGACTTTGTCAGTGAGTAGTAGACATGTCATCAAGGTATTCCCTACTTAGGTATAATTTCATCCACGCTTTCATCCACGCCCAGAGTTCAGATGTACAACAGTTTTGGTGATGGTGTTTTCCACCCATCAGTTGAGCCATTCAGTGTTTTCTTTGGTTTAAGCCAAGACCATTTTTAGATTATCATTGCAGGAGGGATATAGCAGTTTAAGAAATGAGCAGTCCCCACATGCTTGCTTCTGCTCCTCTTTCTTCCCTGTCAGAGGTTAGTGTCCCAAAGCTGAGCTGGAAGAAGAGAATGCGTGGCATCCTTCATCTCTTCCATGTCAGTGTCATACATTGTAATTTAAGTCACTGTTGATGGTGCTTTGAGGTTAACTGTGAAAACTTTGCACAGGTGCAGATTAGGGAGTTCTCAAAAGTTTTGTTCTACCTGCTGAGTTCTAGGGGTTGATCACCTCGAACCTGAGGGACTAACATCTCTATTACTCTAGCTAGATCTGGAAGTAAATGTCTATTAGCTATATTTAAACAGTTCTAAGTGCAAATTTTGGGTTAGTTTTCTCAAATATGTGAGGAGTGTTCACTAACATGTTGCAGGTGCATCTCACCTTTAGATTTGCATCCAGACAAAGCCGAGTGTGTCTAGTAGGTCGAGGGAGGTCGTTCTCCCCCTCTACTCGGCACTGGTAGGGCCACAACTGGAATACTGTGTCCAGTTTTGGGCTCCACAGTTCAAGAGGGACAGGGAACTGCTGGAGAGAGTCCAGCGAAGGGCAACCAAGATGATTGAGGGATTGGAGCATCTCCCTTATGAGGAAAGGCTGAGAGAGCTGGGACTCTTTAGCCTGGAGAAGAGAAGGCTGAGGGGAGACGTTATTACTACTTACAAATATCTAAAGGGTGGGTTGAAGGAGGATGGAGCCACACTCTTTTCAGTGGTTCCCAGTGACAGGATGAGGGGCAATCGGCACAAGTTGGAACATAGGAAGTTCCGTTCAAATACACGGAAAAACTTCTTTACGGTTCAGGTGACAGAGCACTGGCACAGGCTGCCCAGGGAGGTTGTGGAGGCCCCTTCTCTGGAGATTTTCAAGACCTGCCTGGATGCAGTCCTGAGTAATGTGCTCTGGGCAATCCTGCTTTAGCAGGGGAGTTGGACTAGATGATCTCTGGAGGTCCCTTCCAACTCTGAAGATTCTGTGATTCTGTGAAATGTGTATACAGAGACTGGCGCAGTGAAGAGTTGATCTCAGCTAGAGCTTCTATGCTGTTATCGTGCAAGAATAAAAAGAGCTAAAATGCTATGAGAATATTGTAAAAGTAGGCATATTTGTGATCCTCTGACCTCATAGATGCCAGATGTGCTGATTTTGGAAAACTCTTCAAAGAGAAACTGAATTGAGCTTATATACTTCTCATTTGTAGGAAAATCAAGACTATATATAGTATATGTGTGTGTATAAACTAAATCTAAATATATTTATATATTTGGGAATAGAACAGCTGTTTCTGTTTCTCCTTCATCTGCTTACTGAAGTGTTACACGTTCTTTCCATTATACTGGTGCTATAGCTTAGGTCAGAGAATAAAAGTATGCTATGGCTTTGGTAAATGATCACCCTATGGCTTTAGCTGTTTTCAGGATTACCTGACGTATATATCAGACAGAATAATCATGTCGTTGGTATGATTCCCTTTCTTGTTTTTCAATATAAAAGCATTATTTCTTCTTTCCCCACACATGGAATGAGTTTCAGTTTTTAGTTCCAGATGTTTACAGATGAGCTTTCCATGGTCTGAGCTCAAAATCAGTATCAGCTGGAATTTTAAAGCTAGGGATATTTTCAAACCTGGTTGGGTCACAAGTTCTTCCAGTATTCTTCTCCAACAGAGAGCTTTTTTTGCTTGTTTGGAGTCTTTTCTGCACTTTTCTTTCTTCCTTAAGCATCACATTCTCTGCTTATTTTGTAGAAATAGCCTCCTCCTCTTCTTAGGAGAAGATGGATTTTAATACACCATGCCACTATCCTTTTTTTCAAGAGCTTTGAGTGCTTTCATGTTTTTTTTCAAATAGGTGATTGTACTTTTTCAAATAGTTGATTAAGCTGTAATTAATATTCTTCTGTAATTGGTATTCTTGTAATTGATAGTCTCTACTCCCTTCAGCAAAGCATAGTAACTTCTCATTGAGGATTAGTAGTTGCTCACTGGCTTCAGATATAAACTGGTTTATGAAGTAATTTCCACTTCACGACTGTGGCTCACAGTTTTTTCAGTTGTGCTGATGCATCTGGTTTTATAATTGAATGACTGAATCCCATTAATTGGGGGGGAAGTAATTTTAGAAGGGATCATCGCAGTGATGCAATTTACGTCGCAGCTATACAAATAGGTTTATCAGCACAATTGAAAAGGAGGCAGATTGCACCAGGAGGATCAGAGCTAGCAGCTGGGGTAGAAAGCTTGTTGAGGGAAACTTGCTCAATTGTTGTTAGAGGATCTGAGCTGTTTCCTTTGTTTTCTGTTGTTAGAACTGCCTTCCTGCTCCACCTTCGCCCTCTTCCCCTATTTTAGGTCAATTCTTTTTTTTTTTTTCCTAAAGTCTTTTGTCAGAAAGTATTGAAAACGTTCATTTCATGTATGAAAGCGTTTAGTTTCCAGACTGTTGTGGCAGCGAAGTGACTTCTGTCTCCAGATGCAGTGACAACGATGTCTCTCTTGATTCTCCTCCAAGTCGTCTTTTGTGAAAGTTTTGAAGAAAAATGTGCTTAGATTGAACCAATATTTATATGCTGAGGGTCAGAGAATTTCATTTGGGTTCGTTCTTTGTGGTGTGTGAGAGAAATAGCAGATAGCACTATTTGCCATTAATTTGAAGACCAATTAAAAGTAGAGCATTTCCTTCGGTTGTAGCTTCGGGTGCTTTCCCGTGCAGAAGACGGGGCAACGTGTCTGTGTTCTCTATTACTGTCAGGGGTTCACTCGTGCCGGTGTTGCACAACGTCCTCTGCAAACTGACCTGTGGAAGATCATTCACACATCCTTGGTCTGACCACTTCAAAGGTGATAAAAGAGGACAAATAGACATGCAAGAAGAAGAAAAAAAAAAAAAAAGTAGTTTTGAACTATTTTCCCCGAAACATAATGGCTCTGGGGAGAAAAAAACCTTTCAGAAATCGTGCTCTGAAGGTGCTAGCAAGCATGCTGCAAGTACTTGAAAGCCACGGGTTATCCAAAGTGAAATACCATCTGCCTGTCATATGGCTAATCAGAGACAGCAATTCTTCCTGAGCTTTTTCCTTGGAAAGAGTTAGAAAAAAAGAAACCCAAATTTGCTCTGATTGAAGTTCTCTTAGCAAGTACCGTGTTTGACTTGCTGTGGAACATGAACTCTGAGAGTCTGGGTTTCATGCTGGTATTTTACTACCAAAGAACTGAACATACAAAGCAGGAAACAAACTCCCTCCTAGAAAAATTGCCACGTATGCACCATTTCCACACTTAAGATGTTTTGCTTCAGTTTGTTTTGGGCTGCACTCTTCTTTTTGACGTCTTAATCTCTACTGAAAATGAGTTTCTTCCAAAAGGTTCGCTTTTATTTGCCACCAGTGTTTGAAAAGCAGGTCTTGTTTTAAACTACTATTATAGAATATACTATCAAACATTTGAGTACTATCTTTATTAAAGGTATCACGTTAAATCATTGTGTTTCAGACAATAGTTTAATTTGTGCACAGAATGTTTTGGGTGTTTGCTTCTTTTTTCCTGCTTCTCTGACATGAATATGCTTGAGCTGCCCTCGGTGGTGGTGTTTGAGGGTTTTTGGTTTGTTTATTTTCTTTCTCTTTTTACTAACAGGGAATTGCTTATATACAGTTGTATCACGTGTCCACAATATAGATAAATGTGAGAGGAAAGGGTCACATATCTCTGTAAAAAAACAAGTTCTAACACAAGCACACAATACTAAAAGATAATTATACTTTGAGGAATATCAACATTTTAGCTTTTTTTTTTCTTCTAAAAAATGTACAGAGATATAAAACTTACCTTCATTCAAAAAGCCAGTGTATTTTCTAAATGGAAATTGGCCAAAGAGGTGTGAAAATGAGCTGCATCTGGCAGTTGAAAGACTTTGACAAGTGCCTTTTATGGTGGGTGTTTAGATTAACAAACATAGCTGGAATCTGGAAAAAAAAATAAAAAATTGAAAGGCCACTGACTCGCTGTGAAAACCACCTAAGAGCGTACTCAGGTGTTTGTTTGAGAAACAGTTGCAGTGCTAACGAGAAGTTATTTCTCCTCAACTGTGGTACATAACTGACTTGCAAACCCTTCATTTCTTGCAGTACAAGATCAGACGGGTTTGTGTAAACCGCTCCCGGGATTTCTCTTATCCTTAGTGGCTGAATCACCAATGCAGTCAAACTAATTAAAGTCGTATTTGTCAAGGACTTCTGTGAGAAAAGATATCCGACAAACAAACATAATTTGGTGAAATTATTTAAATACAACTTGTATTTGAAGTATTAGGAAAGATTACAAACTGAGTTATTGTTGCTTTGTATAAAGATTGAGATTGCTAGACATACCACGTTTAAATTAATTTTACATATATTTGCAATGAAAATCTGGTTTAGCATTTTCACTTTGCCATTATTTATTAAATGTTGCTGCAAGAGGAACTTAATAACCCTTTTTAAGGTATTGCTTCCAATAAGAATTATTTCCTGTGTCCAGATAGTTCTGAACTATTTACGTTTGTATTAGCACAGGTCAGAAGAGCGGAAGAGGCAAATTCCTCTTACAGTTCAAACTCGAGTTGAAGCCAATATTCTTAGTTGGGGTCTGCAGTAGCACCTAACTCAATGAGGGCTGTTGGTGTGCTAATGTAAAGAGTTGTGCATTTAATCGTTTTCTAAAATGTGTTGTTTCCAGGTCTACAGACAAGACTGTGAAACCTTTGGCATGGTAGTGAAGATGCTAATTGATAAAGATCCATCATTAGAGAAATCCATTCAGTTTGCCCTGAGGCAGAATTTGCATGAAATAGGTGAGCGATGCATTGAAGAACTCAAACATTTCATTGCTCAGTACGATGCTGCCAATCAAGATCTATCGGAATCCTTCAAAGAGGGCTCATACTAAGGACAAAAATACGCTTTTAGATCCCCTGCGTTGTGTATGCCATAATACATAAATCTGCTTTTTTGCGGGGAAAGAGGAGATCCGGTTGGAGATTGGAACCCAAGGCCTCTGCGCTCCTTCGTCGTAGCTCAGGTGGCTCTATCTCGGTCACTGTGGTCTCCACAATTGTATTCTTCCTACCTGTACTCATTGACATATATTCCTTTGAAAGGATGCTTCTTTTCAAAAATGCTGTAAAGTGACAAACTATTTTTGAAACCTTTACACAGTTACCGAGGGGAAAAAAAATGTTCAGTCCAGTGTACGTACACTTATGTTTTGATGTTTATAAGTGTAACTTCAAACACTGTATTTTTTATTAAAATAACAAGAAGCAGTTCTTCATTCCTCAACTTATGCAGAAATATGTCTTGTTTTCTTATATACTATAGGAAGAGAAGACTTGCAAAATTGTTTGCAAATATGATTTAAATTATTTATTGTAGATTAATTTTAAACTTCAGATTCATTCTGTAAAATCACACTAGGGGTTATCTCTAGTCTCTGACTGCCAGAGCAACTCTGACTACTTGATATAAGAAGTGCTATATTTTTGCTCTGATTGCAGGTTTTACAAATGCCTTTTAAATGTTGGTGCTTTCCATATCGTGAGTCATTATTAGTAAGCAGTATTATGTAGGATTAATTGCATTTTTTTTTTTAATATTTGCAGCTAAATGGTTCCTTTGTTATGTTTTTGACTCCACCTGACAGAGTGGAACTGCGGGCAGCCACTGAGCAGGGAAAGGTCTCTTCTCTTACTCTCTGCCTCTCTCCCCTTACGTCTTCTCACCACTTTTCATCCACCAGCTTTAACAATTAGGAGGCTGTGTGTAACCTTTACTTCCGACATCAAGAAGGCGCGGGGATTTAGGGTGGCAAGGTGGGGCAAGGAAAACCAGCAGGAGCATCTCTTTAGTAACTCCAGGTCGCTTTGAATTAGGTGTAATGTGAAGTTGAACCCAAAGGCCCCAAATTCATCATCATTTCAAACCTAGGTGATGCTGTGTAATGCCGCTTTTGACCTGATAGAGCGACTCATGGTTGAGGAGAGTCAAGAAGCTGCCAGTGCTACATGATTACTTTTTGGAGGTGAAAAATATTTAGGACTCATTAATGGTATCCTGCCTGTCGGATTGTGTACAGCTTTACATTTAACAAGGTACTGGTTTCTGTGAACGTTTTAGGAAAGGGATAATTTGAGTCATAATCACAAAGAGGTAAGTATAGGCGTGATTGTTTTGTATACACTTGCATTTAGAAACACGTGAAACTCTGTAAAAGGACTAATGACTAAAGCTCACCGTTTCCAAAGTCCACAGTATTTTTAAATGAAAAAAAAATCAGTGAATTCAGTCCCCTTACCAAGATAGCTTCTCAGATTTCATCATAATGGTGTGCAGAAAGGTAAATGAAATAGCAATGATTTTGCATGTGCAAGGCACTGTATGTATCGCAGCATCTTACACATGCAAATCTTGAAATGGTATATTAAATATGTATTACATCAGATTCTTGAGATACCTGATTAGTTTTAATGTCAGTAGGGTGTGGTTTTGCAGTTGGCATTTGTTGGTTTCTAAGAGTTCACATTACTCAAAGGAGATGACCTACCAGTTACCTTGTTGGCACCCAGAATTGTGTGGGCTGCACAGTGAATGGGAATCAGCTCACGGATCCTACAGGATGCTAATTTGGGGAAGGAGAGAGGGGAAGAGAGGCAACCTATTGTGACACAGGAGCTAGACCTGACCCGCCCCTTCTGGCAACAACCTGGTTTACCGAGATCAGTCATGGAACCACAGGCAGAGTCTTCCCTGAGGCAGAAGCGTAGCTACAGCACTTCGCTACTTGCCTGCAGGACCGAGACCCTTCAGGGTGTTACATCAGAGTTTCTGCTTTGGGTTAGAAATGCTAATGAAAATAATACTGAAATCATGTTTAATATATTTTTGATTATAAATATCCATTATTACTGTACAGTTTGTTAGGAGTCAGAAGCCTGATTAAATTTACTTTGATAAAACTATCTGATTTTTCAAGTGCTTTTCCTGTAAAGTAAGACCTAAGCTTAGAATCATAGAATATCTCGAGTTGGAAGGCACCCATAAGGATCGTTGAGTCCAACTCCCTGCTCCTTGCAGGACTACCTAAAACTAAAGCACATGACTAAGAGCATTGTCCAGACGCTTCTTGAACTCTGACAGGGTTGGTGCTGTGACCACTTCCCTGGGGAGCCTGTTCCAGTGACTGACCACCCTCTCAGTGAAGAGCCTTTTCCTAATGTGCAATCTGAACTTCCCCTGGCGCAGCTCCATTCCATTTCCTGTGTCCTATCTCTGGTCACCAGAGAGAAGAGACCAGCACCTCCCCCTCTGCTGCCCCCCTTGAGGAAGGTGGAGACTGCCATGAGGTCACCCCTCAGCCTTCTTTTCTCCAGGCTGAACAAACCAAGTGACCTCAGCTGCTCCTCGTTAAGTCTTGCCCTCAAGACCTTTCGCCATCTTGGTCACCTTCCTCTGGCCACACTTTAACAGTTTGATGTCCTTCTAATATTGAGGCGCCGAAAACTGCACGCGGTAGTCAAGCTGGGGCTGCACCAGTGCAGTGTCGAGTGGGACAATCACTTCCCTCAACCGGCTGGCTATGCTGTGCTTGATGCACGAGGACACAGTTGGCCCTTCTGGCTGCCAGGGCACACTGTTGACTCATGTTCAACTTGCCATCGAGCCAAAGCCCCAGATCTCTTTCTGGGGGGCTGCTCTCTTGTCCCCTAGTTTGTCGGTATAACCAGGATTACCCCATCCCAGGTAGAGAATCTGGCACTTGCTCTTGTTAAATTTCATAGGTGTGGTGGTTGCCCAGCTCTCCAGTCTATCCAGATCTCCCTGTGAGGCCTCTCTACCCTTGAGGGAGTCCTAGTTTAGTATTGTTGGTAAACTTACTTAATGTACATTCAACTCCTGTGTCTATATAATTTATAAAAACATTCAAGAGCACTGGCCCTAAAATTGAGCCCTGGGGAACCCCACTGGTGACCGGCCACCAGCCTGATGTCACCCCATGTACTATAACTCTTTGAGCCCAACCCGTCAGCCAATATTCTCGGGTTTTTTAGATTAGCTAATAGGACAGTAAGATCTTTCAAAAGCTTGTTAGATTGTCCTTAGCTTAATCTAACTTTTCTTTTGTATGGATTAAATTTTACTCGTGAACTAAGGAGCCTTTTGAATTTTTTATAAGTGCTGTTTCTCTGAAAGGTTTAACTCACGTTCACGAGCGATAGGTAACTGCTTTTCCATGTCATACTTGTCATTACGTTGAATGTTCACATTTAACCTTTTGTGATGTATGCTTTCTGTTGATGTAAGTAAAATATTATGCCAGTCCCTTAACTTAAGGAAGAAACATGGCTGTTAGTCTTGTTTCCTGTAGAATCAAACATATACTTTGGATTTATTTCGTATCAGTGTAAAAAGTTGTCTTTAGTCTGGTGGGCAGCCTCGATGGCGCTCCTGGAAAGGGGTAGGGAGAGCGTTGGTGGAAGGAACCGGGTGCTGTGCTGGAGGAATTTATTTTCTTTGTCAACTTAAGAGCTCCTGAAAAGGAAACTTCCTCCTGGAGCTCATTAAGGTGCAGATACCCTTAAAAGAAGAGGAGGGGAAGAGGAAGGAGAGGAGCGGGGACATTCAGTGCTATCTGCCAAGGCTGGAGTGGTTCTGGACAGATCTGTAACCTCACTGGGAGAGCTGGCAGCTTTGAGTGGCGCCAACGCAAGCAGTTAGGGTGAAAATCAGCAATAAACCCAGTGTGGATACGAAAGGAGCTAATGCTGTGTATCAGAGAAGGACCGGTTCCTTGTGACCCTGTTGTCTGTGCAAGGTGTCCTCTTCTGATGAGGATGAGGCTAATGCATAGCCCTGATAGATCTCACTGTCGTGAAGGTTGTACGGAATTTTCTTCACAGCAGCTGGTACAGTGGTGCCGTGCTTTGGATTTGTGATGGTGACACAGGCATGTTTTAGTTCTTGCTGAGCAGTGCTTCTCACACCACCCCACCAGCGAGTGGGAGAGAGGTTTGGAGGGGACACAACTGACCCCAAAGGGATATCCCAGACAGTATCACATCTTGCTGAGCAATAAAATCGGGGAGGTGGCGGGGGGAAGTTTGCCGGGACTGCTGCTGTTCAGGGACTGGCTGGGTATCAGGTGGCTGGTGTTGAGCATCTGGGTTTTCTTTTATCGCTTCAGGGGTTTTTGTTTGGAGGGTTTTTTTGGATGGTTGTTTGGGGTTTTTTGGTTGTGGTTTGGTTTTTTGTTTTGGGGTTTTTTTTGTGTGTGTTTTTTTTTTTTTTTTTAACCTTATTAAACTCTCTTTATCTCAACCCGTGACTTTTCTTTGTTTTACCCTTCTGATTCTCTCCCCTGTCCCACTGGGGGGTAGTGAGTGAGCAGCTGTGTCATGCTTAGGTGCCTACCAGGGTTTAAGCTCCACTTGGAATATAGGTACTACTTCTAGTAACACAAAACGGAAGGGATTTACAGCTTTGGTGAGTGGATCTGAGTCTTGTGCTGGTAGCAGACACTATATCCCGTACCAGTGTCTCCACATTTGAGGTGGAAGAATCAATTGGAAACATTTCTCGTAATAAGTGGTCAAAAATAATGAAGTAGAAATCATTTATTTCAAGCTGAAAAAACTAAATGAAGTTGTAGAAGCCATCTTTAAACTTTGTGTGTGATTTTTATAGGGGATAAAACTTTTCCCTGACATGAATGTTGTTTAACAGTCCGTTCCTCAGCAAAACAAAGCTTTCTAAATGTTTTCTAATGCTCTTAATTACTTATGGTCCTGCAGCCCAGCATAGGTTAGGGTGATGTATGTGCCTCAGAGCAGAGGTATCTAAACTAGCTCTGAGCGAGCTGCCTGGCCGGCAGCGGCACTGGGGCACTGCTCCTGCTGTCCCCGCCCCGGGCATCGCACCTTCCTTGGCCCAGTCTGGTCTTGAGGGAAAACAGGTCAGAGCTCCTGCCTGGGGCTGGAAGAACTGCATCCGGGAGGGTTAGTACCCGCCATGCGCAAACAAATGTGCTTCTCCATTTATTTCTGAGTCAACCCGAGGAGAAGGAAAGGGCCTCTCTCCGCTGCCGAAGCTCCCAGCTGAAAAATAGCAATATAAACAGTGGGAGGGGGGAAGTGTCATTATTTGCATCACTCATTTTGAAGTGCGCAGAGCCCTCGCAGGAGCAGAGAGTTTGCAGTGCCTCAGCAATGGCACTTTTAGCCCTAAGTTATCCTTGGGTTTTGTGAAAGGGCGTGGGGAAGAGAGACAGCTTTCAGCTCTTTTATTTTTTTGAGGTTTAGAGGGAGGTAACATGGAAGTTAACTCTGAAGATAGTTTGTAGATGACACACTTAAGAGATCTGTGTTGAATAGTTGGGTTTGTTTTTTTTTAAAGAAGAAAGTATTAAGAAGCAACTAACACTCTATGGAGAACTTTTATCCTCTAATACTCCATAAAGACATTGCACTTTGGGAGAGTACATATGCTGTATCTCAGGAAACGGTGTAAGATCAGAAGCAGTACTGGTGGAGACATTTCTCCATGAGACAGTTACTCGCTGCAGAAAGGAGACAGCAGCAGCAGCACACCGTTTCGTTTCTGAGGATCCTGGCTCCCAGTATTTGGAAATGCAGGTGAGAAGGGAAGGTTCCAATCGTTGTTTGAGCATCCCGGGGAAGGCATCAACAAGTCAGCATCTCTCCTCAAGTCCTGTAAGTCCTGGCAGTCTGCTTTTCGTAATGTACTTAAGCACAAGAGGCATTTGGCTGCTAGGAAAGCAAATGCTGCCTAAGCCAGCGGGGCAGCCCGCCAGCTGGAAGCATCCCACGAGCCGCCCATTGGCCCATGCGATGTAGCACGATACTACTTTGATCAGCTTTCAGGTACACAGGACTTGTTTGTACTAGAAAAGTGACTTATATGGTGAATACCACCTCTGGGAGTAAAGGATCTTTTGCTTATTTTACCCTGAAAAATACAAGCAAGTAACTGCTAGTTTGATTTAGCCTTAGCAATAGCTTCATTTTCTTTGGTGTAAGCCAATTCTCACGTGTCCATTCCCCCCTTTACTTCTCACTGCTTTGATTTCCAAACTTCTATATCCTCAAGAAGGGCAAGCTTAGTTCAATTTGCCAAGCTTTTTTGGTAAGAAGTATCTGTTATTTCATTAATTACTTTGCTTCAGGTGGTCAGAAAGCCAATCGATAGCTTTAGCGTTTACTATCTTAGTTGGTGGATGCCACTGTTAATTCAACTAACAAACTTCTGCCCTTTATTTAAAACAGTGGAAGAAGTTTATTATAACTTAAAATAGCTCCTGCTCCACTTACGAGTTCAAGGCACCTTTGGAGATTACCTACTCCTTTACAGTTTTTTGCCAGCTTGCCTTCCAGAGCCACCCAGCATCTCTTCTCCTTCATGTAGGCGAACTTCAGAAACTTATTTTTGGGAAAGGCAGGGAACAATAATAACTAAAATAAATAAATAAAATAAATCCACATCCACAGGAGTTGCATATTTGTTGTACTGATATATTCCAGGCTTGTGTGATTTTTACAGTTATATAGTTTACATTTTGCTTGACCCATAAATAACACTTGCAAGATTAAGAGGGCCATATTTTAGAGAGTATTTACATAGCCCCACCATGCATACAGAGCTTTTAATACCTAGTAGACAAAATTAAGCTGGTTTGCACTAAACATTTTTCAATATTTTTCAACTTAAAACCCCTGACTAAAATACAAGCAATATTTATTTCATCCATAATGCTGCTGTTAAACCCCTAGCAAATCTAGTTTGATATTGTAACAAACTTCTTCAAATTCAGGGATATAAAAATATTCAGCTTTTAAAATTTTAACTGTACAATATGTACATTAGTATTTGCACTGTTAAATTATGAATACATTTAAGCCTATGAAATACTACATTATAAATATCAACGTGTTTGGGTTTTTTCTTTTATTTATTTAGAATTGCAGCTAATACATTTTAAAACCTGGATAATGCATTTGAAAAGACACAATTCTGGAGCCTAATCCTTTAAGCCCTTATGAAAGTATTTGTTACGTAAGTAGATTCATTGACTTAAATGGGGTGACGTGCCTGAGCAAAGGACGCGGCAGTTGTACCTCTCTCTCACTGCTGGAGCACGGTCTAAAAAGCACCACCACTCAGCTGGTAGCTAAGTCCAGTTCCAGCAGCTGAACTAATATCTTCCTTTAAACAGGCATAAAAAAGAAAACCCAAACCCTTACGGAGGGATGGAATTCTTAAAAAATCGTGGAGGGAAAAACATGAAAGTTAAACGTATAAACCATTTACTGCTGGCTTTAGGATACCACAAGACCTCAAGCATCGCAGCTCCCACATTCTGATTTTTGTCTCCTTAATAGTGGACTCTTTGGAAAAGGGGCATTTTTCCAAATTAAAAAAAAAAATAAAATAAAATCCAGTTCTTGTAAGGAAAGTTGAAGGAGGAAGAGCAAGCTTTATCAACGAAGAAAGGGCACAGTATAGAGCCTTCTTTTTTTTGGCGGCAAAAGGAAAAAGTCAAAGATTACCTTGTGTGGGTATAGCTACAGCACAGGACTGTCAATTTTATTTATTGATCTTTGTTGAATCCCCTCCCTCAGAGAATTCAACATAGGTGAATAGCGAGCATAAAATAAGATGTCTACAAAAAGTCTGTATCGAGAACTGCAGTAACAGTATTTTGACAGCTGAAACATAGCATGTAAACCATAGCAATATCTGAGCAGGTCATCATTTGGCATGGTGACGTTTCTGAACGTTACTTGTACAATGTAAACTCTGGCAGGGTTATCATTTACACTGGCAAAGCATTAAGGACCTTAGCAACTTGCCTAAGTACAATTATTACTATAAAAAGATGTGGTTCAGACTGTAGCTACAGAGTTGACTGGTCTTCCCAACTGTTAAAACAAATTAAGAAATGATGCAATTTTTTCCTTTGTGTCCCCTCTTCTTCTTTGATTTGGTTGTCCTTTGTCCAAACTGAGAACTAGATAACGCAGTAGTTGGACCAGAAAGGTCATCTGTATAGTATGGATATCTCAGTGACCGTGGCTGTGGAATTGGCTGTCCTAGAAAATACCCTTCCTCTTCAGAATCAGATGATGAGGACGAAGTTGAACACCAGGAGTCATCTTCCTCACCATACAATCCAAAAAATTTATCAACCACCTGATTCCGCAGTGCATAATCAGACCTGGTATGGGCATATTGTCCATACAGCTCCGCATTTTGAATGTATGCCCGAATCTCACGTGAGCTTCTGTTTTGAATAAATTTTTCATGATCCTGAGGGGAGTAATAACGAAATCTCTCTCTTGGAGAGCATCTTCTTTCTGTGGCCAAGTTAAGTGCATTGTCTGAACGAGACTTCCTACTTCTTCTGCGATGATGAGAAGGCCGATTTCCACGTTCTTCAAAATGGTAGACACGCCTACGAGTCCTTTCACTCATTGGAGGCTGACGTATTTCAACATTCTCATAACTTCCATTATCAATGACATCATCTGAAAACTTCACTTGCTGTGGTCGAGACTGGGATTTAGATCTTCTCAGTACAGGCATATGCACTGGCTTTTCCTCTGGCAAGACCTTTTCCTGACACAACTCGGAGCTCAGGCTCTTCAAGGACTCTGTGCTCCGGTGGAGCATTGAAGAATTCAGAGTTCCCATGTTGCTCATTTTCTCACAGTCCTCTACCTCCAGTTCTTGAAAAGTTTGCAAAGAGTAGAGAGATGGCCGTGGCTTGCCTTCTCCATCCATCGAAGCCCCTGTGGTGGGGATGGAGAAAGGAGGAAAAGCAAATGAGAGGACTATCAAAGAGAGAAGTATTACAAAAAAAAATTAAACATTTCTTTCCAGTAAAGCAGACCTTATTAGTGGTTTTTGGAACTATTACCAAAAGGAGTAGCTTGATAGAAGAGTAAGTTTTGTTTTGACTTAAAATATTTAAGTATTAGCTCTGAGTGCCAAAGAATTAGCTACATTTGGACATCAAGAGCGGAAGAAGTTTCATGAGTTTAACATTTTTAAATAGCTGTAACACACGTACAGCTTAGCCTCTAAGAAAAAAGAATTACTTAAAGTTATTCTACAGTCCATGCTTGCCATTTTTAAGGCTAAAATATTTCACGTATCTGGTATTGCTAAATTTAGTATTCCAGCTGCTGCTACAGGAAAGCCGGTCTCACTGCCTCGCAAAGAAAGATACCCTCCAAAAATCATCAGCAGTAAGCTGGCCTGGTTTACTCCAGGTCCAACGACCCTTCATTCCCACAACAGCAGTGTCATCTGCCCTGTGGCCTTCCCAGGTGCAACACCTCTGGTTGTTCCTCCTCCTCCCGTGCCCCTCTGATCAGTTCCTTCGTTACTGCTTGGGCAATGCAGCATGTGGTTGGGCCTGAGCTACACGAGTAGCCACAATAACTCAGGTTACAGAAGGAAAGGAATGGAGAAGAGGATGGGACAACTTTTACAATGGGTCTCTCATACCCAACTCTCAGGTTTGGGTTTTTTGTAAGGAAATAGGAAAGGAAGGTTTACACGCACACACACGCACACACACGCACTTGCATGTCTGACTTATCCCTTTGGCTAATTTCAATCACGTTTGACAAGGAGGTTCACAAAAGTGGATTATCAGTTTCTCTTTAGTCAATGGAGAAAGATAATCTCATAAGCGTAATTTCCTAAGGCTACAAAGGTTAGCATCCTTTCAGATTTTCTACGTATTTTTACAAGCAAATCAGGAAATTACCTAAAGTGTTTTGCAGATTATCTTTAATATTATCCTAGTATATAATGCAACTTCTTGTACTTAAAGTATGGAAAAAAAAAAATATCTTAATTTGCTTAGAGTGGTGGCTTGTATGTAACCAATGCATAGTTCAAGACCGTTCTCACTCTGTTTAACGTTATGGATTTTTTGTTATGAGCAAAGGAAAGAGAATTCAAAATGAAAGTAGAAGAATTTAGATAGAATTTAAGTAGCAGAAATGTATCTTGTGGAAGAATATGTGCTTGATAAAAGCTATTTCCTACTTTACATGCATCTCTTGCTACTAAAGCTTTTTAGAAATCACAGATATGAAAAGTTCAAACTACTCGAACATGCACGCTTTGGTTGACCTCTCCATCAAACCCAGTCATTTTTCCCCTGTTACCTGTTATGTTAGACAAAGCCAAAGAATCCATTGAGTCTCGAACACTGTGTTCTTGCTGTTTCAGGTCAGACAAACATTCAAGTGAACCTCCATACCATGGTGTTTGGTCATGTTTGTATCCTGACGCCCCATGCTCCATGTCTAGCTCCTGGATTTTCCTGCTGCTGGCAGGGCCTGGGTGGCTACCGTAGGCAGAGTCCCCCAAACCATCTTGGGACTGAGCCCAGTACATGTCTGATTGATACTTCTTACTTGCTAGGCTTGGATTATTTTTTTTCAAGTCCAACTTGCTCTTGACCATGCTATCAGAAATCCAGTGTTCGCTTGATCTAATGTCTACTTCAGCGGGCTGCTGGAAGAGGCTTTTATCACCAAACTTCAGAAGAAGTTGAGTCATGTAGTCTTCGTGTTCAGCCCATTCTTCAGGGTCTTCAGGCATTTCTTGCTCTACTCTTCCTTTCCAGAAATCTTCATTAACAAAGCTTGCTTCTTCCCTTGAAAGGCTTAAATCGTCCAGCTTACGAGAAAGAGTATCATCGGCATTGCCTGAAAGGCCAGGAAATTTGTAATTGAGGGCTGGGGACAGGAGGAGAGACTGGCGGCACTGGTCGGCTGACCGGCTGCTTTTTCCCATGCGGACACTCCTCCTGGAATCTCTGGATCGAGCAGACTGAAATGCAGAATCAGAAGAGTCGGAGGCATGAACATCCTCTCCCAAGCTGCAGGTTTTTGAACAGTAAATCTGCCCTTGCTTTGGAAGGAAAGGGCAGCCAAGCAAAGAGGTCTTGCACTGAGCACAAGAAAAGCAAGTCTCTGTGGCATGCCAGTGCTGTCCATCATAGGTCATCTGAGCGTGGTCAACACCTGGAAGGGGAGAAAATACAATGCTTTGGTTTTCTCTAAAAAATTACTTGCAGAATCCACACTTCTGGAATATGAAATTTCATAAATTGGCTTTCCCTTCATTTGTAGGTTTAATGCTTAAAAAGGACATACTTACCAATGTGTTCCCCACAGGTCTCGCAGTATTCCGCATACAGAGATTCAAAACAGTTACAGCAGAACGGTCGCCCATCCTTCATGATGTATCTCTGTCCACCCAGGATTGTTTCACACTCGAGGCAACAGAAGTGCTTCATGTGCCAGTGGCGACCCTCAGCTTCGGTACACTCATCGGCAAAAATGATCTTTTCAGAGATAAAAAGTAAACTTTTAGTGAAGTGGCCAAAACCTCACCTTGGGAGTTAGAGCATGCAAAATATCCAGTTCACACGCTGAATTTATTTTTATTTAGCTGCCTTTTGAAGACAAAGATAGAAACAACAATGTCCCATAGCAACTGCAGCATCAATTTGACAAGAAATGAAACACCCCTCAGCCTTCAAATGCATCTATGCAGCAGAGCCCTGACTTCTAAAAGTAATGCACCTGAAATTAGTAATTGCCCAAGCGATCCAATTTGCTAACTGAACAACAGGAGTGTAGACTGGCTGTAAAATGTGAATTATTTACCTCATCGCAGGCTGAACATCGAGGTTTGAGAAGTTCAGCGTGGTGTCTGCCACAGTGGATTTTTCCATCTTGGTAGAAGTAGATAAGGTCAACGAGCAGCTCGTTACATGTGAAGCACACAAAACACGAGGGATGCCAGCACACCCCAGGCCCAGCTCTCGAGGCAAAAACTGCAACTTCACCGCCATTTACTTTCGTACCACACTAGGAACAAAACCAGAAAGTCAACACACTTCCCATCCCAAACAACTAGCTTCAGGCATTTAAGCTAAGTTAAAACAACAAACCAATATCCAGGTTTTATTCCAAAATTCTGACAAGAGGGGAAAAAAATATTCTCAGTCTTGGTCTAGACAAACTCTCTGCATCAACAAACCTTCTGTGAAGAGAAGTTTGTTTTATACATAACATTTTTAAGCATGTGCCCGTTTTTCATTTGTCATTACTCTGGTACGAGTCAGCAACAGGTTTTTTTAGTAGGAAATATATCAAAGATTCAGTTCATTCCCAGTACCAAAGACTGTATTTTGCTTAAGCAAGCAATACCTTCTTTCTGTTTACAGGCAGTTTTAAAAATTCTCTTTTTTTTTTTTTTTTTTTGCTGTTCAGACATAGAGATAATATTACGATACCGTAGTTTTACATTATTCAGCCCTCTAGTTGGCTTGTGGCACAAGTAGTATTACCTGTTCACAAACCGCATGCATCACTGCTCTTGAGAGTAGTTTAATAGTGCCTCGGCCGAGTGCCTCCTTTTTGCGCTGAGAACTGAACATCTGCAGCTCCTTCTTTTCTTCTTCACTTAAAGACTGGCAGTATCTCACCTTCCAGTGAAAACACAGGAAAACTTATTTTAGATCCCGAGCTTTTAAAGTAACAGGTTAGTAAGTAAGAGCATGTATGCAAGAAATTCATCAGGCATGTTGGCAATCATCGTTAACCTTTTTGGGCTTGTCTTCTCTACCATCTTAATATTTAGCTAATATGGCATAATACAAAAGGAGTACGGAGAGAGATTTTGCATTACAGAGAAAAAACCCACCATACTAAACCAAGAAGTTGTTTAGGCAAGAAATAAGACTTTAAAAAGCCAAACCAAAACCTGCTGCTATCCTAAAATAATGGAATGAACCTAAATCAGCCACAACATTGTCCTTTAGATTTATGGTTAAGTGCCCACAACTAAGTATTGCAGTATACACAAGATCTTAAGTTCTGACACCCCCGCCCCCTTTCCTTACAAAGGGCTTGTTTGTTATTTCCACTTCTACTCCAAATTACACTGCATATCTGAGATGCAAACCTTTTACTATCACAAAGCATCCTTTTTGTGCGCTACAATGCAATTCCAGGAATTTGTAGGTTCCTGGTAATTGGTGGGTGGCTGCAAACACTATAAAACCAACTTGTGTTAAGTTTATTGCAGTGACACCAGCCTCCCTAACAAGCAAAGGCAGTGTCCTTCCAGACAGCTCTTATCTGCACACAAGCCAACCGGACAGCTAAACAATGGACTCAGTGTACACACCGTGCTGCTTTATAGGTCAGATGCCACCGCAGGCCACGGTTCAGGCCTGTCATAAATACACAGGTAGGTAATTCTCCACCTAAAAGCCGCCAGGGAGACCTAAGCCCTGATGGTGCATCCTGAATTCTGTATTTACCTCATTATCGTGGGGTGGCAGCTGATAGAGAAGTTGCTTAATTCGGTGTTTCTCTCCAGGGCTGTTAACGTAAGGGACCTTCTCCTCTGGCAAGCAGGCGAAATACAGCTGGACCTGACCAGGAGGAAGGCAGAGTTCAGACCGAGGGACACGCGCCACCCGAGCACTGCAAGCCCCCCTTCAGCTACTGTTTTATCTCAGGTCTCATTTAGGGAGGAAGAAGGTTACGCTACATTAGACCGGTGACAGGGTTTGTGCTGAAAATACGAGACCCAGATGAACCAGCTCAGCAAACCTGAATTGTCTCTGATAAAACTAGCACCCAGCTGCTGAATTGCTTTTCTGGAATGCAATTTGCAGTGACAATTAGGGGGGTATCATAAATTATGCACATTTAATGTTCTCATTATTCCCACCCCCTTCAGGGCTGGTCAACAACCCCGTGGAAATTCCAAGTTTCCCTCTGCACTTTACCACACAAGGCATGAAGCTTTCCAGAAAACAGCCACTATATAAACAAATTTAATTTGCTCTCTGCATTTTACACATTGTTGAGACAAAAGCTGTTTTGTAGTCTCCTGCTGATCAGGTTCACCCAAAGCATCAGCTTTCATTGCTTCCATGTGGGCTTTGGTAAGAAGGTGGAAACATCCTTCCCTTGGGAGAAGGCTGGATCCAGCCACATTTCAAACAGATGCAAATTAGCTATGAAATTTTCACAGGCTGCATATTTTTGATATAGAAATCAATATTAGGTGTACACACCTATCAATCTTTGCCTTTTCTTTTTTTTTTTTTTTTTTTAAGAAGAAAATTATGACAGGAAAGCTGTAATGAACACTATGATAAAGCCCAATGGCAAAAAAAATATTTTTGTGGAACAGGTACAGATTTATTGTTTTTCCTATGCAGTTTCCAGCTTGTCACGAGGCCTGGGGCTGTAAATAAGAGCTGACTATTGGCAAAAATATTACTTGCCATCCAGATTTAAATAATGCTCAGGTCAAGAGCTTATTACTGTGCAAGACAGATGAAAAAGAAGCAGTAATCAGTCACTTGACTCAGGAAGCAATCAAAATTATATGGGAAAGGTTGTATGAAACATGACTTGGTCTTCATTTAACCAAAATTTAAACATTAGAAGTCCACTGTAAGCCCACTTACTACTGACTGTATTTCAAGAAGCTGCACGAAAAGATAACAACATGCGGTAAGAAGTGAGGCTTTAAAGATACTTTATGCCTTTTTCTCAAGTTTATTGCACTGTTCTCAAAATAAGTAATACTCCTTGGGAAAAAAAAAAACAACTTTTGTGAGTTTGAGCTAGCTGGATTATGAGGATATTTTAGGGAATTTAATTGTTCTGGCAGAATGTTGGGTAGCTGTTTGACTTAAAGTCTGATTCATCAGGATTCTTATTTATGCTTAAGTAAGCGATAAAAAG
>NW_009647572.1:2828914-2831467 GCF_000708025.1 Charadrius vociferus | reverse complement strand
CACGATTAAGAAAATCTCTGCATAGCAAAAAGGAGACATCTTCAGCACCTTTATAACTACGGACTGCATTAGTTTGCCAGCTGAAGGAGGGCTGCTCTGCCTCCATTAGCAGATGCTACAGAGCCACTCTGTCCATTTAACACTTAAGTCTGAGGTCTGGATAATGCCAAGTACGCAGCTTCAGCTCAGTTGCAATATATTCAAGTAAATGAATACCATGAGAGGTTCATTTTGATCTCCCGTAGCAACTTGCTTATCAATAATTTCACCATTACAGTCATGATAAAAGATAAAGAAGAAAAGGGAGAGGGGAAGGACTGGCCCAACCACCCCACGAGTGTCAGCTCCAGAGACAGTACAAGAGAAATCCTAGCATGAGCAAATGGCAGGCATACAACTATTTAAACAAGCGTAAAATACATTACTACTTGTCACGGTGACAGAACGTTTTTGTTTATATGCGCTGTAGTAACATACATGTTCTAGATGTCAAATGCCTAATTATTTCAAGAGTTGTACAAGTGCAGTGAAGTACTGGCCAAGTAGCACAATGCCACAAGGTATGCCACGAGCTTTAATTTAACCTAATAACTTATTTCAAAGAGAAAGCAAATTTCTACACTGCTTTTAGACTTGACAATACATACCTCTGCAGCACATATTTATTGAAAAACCTTGACTGGGAACTTTGTTTTTGAAACGTAAGACTCCCTGGTGTTGAGGACTTCAAGCTCCCTAAACACAGCCTCATTGGAATAGGAAACAAAGTAAGAAGTGAAGAGCTCTAGACGAATTTCAATTTTATACATTATAAGCATTTAGTTGGACTTGTAGAGGCAACATATCACTCCCTTGGACAGTCCTTACAAGGCTTATTTGAAAAATGCAGAAGCACAGTCAGTACCTGCTCTGGTCTGAGGCCTGGGGGGACCCAGGCATATTCTTCCAAGGCACAGCCAGAGTCATCGTCAGATGTTGAGCTTCGCTGACACCCGAAAACGAGATTGTTGGCTTTGGGCTCCATCTTTAACAGCGTAAGTGTGAAGCGTTAAATATTTCAGCTGCAGCTCATCAAGCAATTGATCTGGAGGAAGAGATTAACAAAGCTTTCATAAATTTGAACATGCAACAACTAATTATCAGCGTAAATCATCTTATAACAGTTTAGTACTCTTTGTGTTGCTCAGAACAATAAATGACTGAAGGATCATTACAACTTGCTACAAGCAATTCAGAAGCACATAAAGAGTTACAAAAATAAAACTACTCAAGAAAAAGAAAACTAGACACACACTACCACGTTTGACAACCACAATGTATTTCAATATTAATGTTTGTCATCTTTTACACTTCTGCATGTTTCACATCGCAGGTTATACATGGGTATATCTAGGAAAGACTCATTGAGCATATATTAACAAAAGGAACGACACGAGCTCTTCCTGAAGTCATTACTACCACCAATCCAGTAACACAAAAGACATGACAACCACTTGTCAAAAACTGAAGAAATTGTTGGGGAAAGACAGTTGTGCAAGTAGCATCCTGTTTTTCACAAGGCAGGCACAGAGCAGTGAGCGTCTGCTGGATTCCTCCGAGAACTTTGTTTTAGCTGTATCAGAGCCGGAAGGGCGTTGGTCCATCTAAATATCTGAAATCCAATTATGCCAGATTAGGCTCTGTAAAATACATCATGATTGTTCTGTTAATTTAAAACCCTACAGGGAGATGCTTCTGTTGATTCACAAAGCCTGCAAAGCTTAGTATCAGTGGGATCATTTTGAGTCACAACTGGCAAAGAAAGCTCTCGCCAACATCCATAACATTCTGCAGTAAAAAGCTTCTTAAGATAAATATCTTACATTCATTCTAGCAGTTCTTAGGAAATTCAGATCAGGAATTTCAGTGAAATACAGATAACCAAAAGCAGAGAGGATGTATCCTAGCATGACAGACATCCTGACCACTGGAGTTAGAAACAAGCCTGCTTTTACAGTACAACATTACACGAGTTGTGCCTTTCAACATAAGCAAGTGCAGGGTTCTGCACATGGGGAGGAAAAATGCCAGGCACCAGTATAGATTAGGGGTGGACCTGCTGGGAAGTAGCTCTGAGGAAAAGGATTTGGGGGTCCTGGTAGATAGTAAATTGTCAATGAGCCAGCAGTGTGCCCTTGCTGCCAAAAAGGCCAATGGAATCCTGGGCTGCATAGGGAAGAGTGTGGCCAGTAGGTCGAGGGAGGTCATTCTCCCCCTCTACTCGGCACTGGTGAGGCCACAACTGGAATACTGTGTCCAGTTTTGGGCTCCACAGTTCAAGAGGGACAGGGAACTGCTGGAGAGAGTCCAGTGAAGGGCAACCAAGATGATTGAGGGATTGGAGCATCTCCCTTATGAGGAAAGGCTGAGAGAGCTGGGACTCTTTAGCCTGGAGAAGAGAAGGCTGAGGGGAGACCTTATTATGGCATACAAGTATCTAAAGGGTGGGTTGAAGGAGGATGGAGCCACACTCTTCTCAGTGGTTCCTAGTGACAGGACGAGGGGCAATGGGTG
>NW_009647572.1:2824248-2828850 GCF_000708025.1 Charadrius vociferus | reverse complement strand
ACAGGCTGCCCAGGGAGGTTGTGGAGTCTCCTCTGGAGATCTTAAAAACCCGCCTGGATGCAGTCCTGAGAAATGTGCTCTAGGCAATCCTGCTTCAGCAGGGGAGTTGGACTAGATGATCTCTAGAGGTCCCTTCCAACTCTGAAATTCTGTGATTCTGTGATTCCCCATTTTAGGCAATTCTTTCACCTGTCCATTTAAACACAGAGGCAATTTTGTCAGTGCTAGATCTAAGCTGTAGAAAATTTTCATCTCCTTGACATATAACCACTCTGGTGGGTCTAAAAGGGAGAGCAATCTAAAAACTTCTGGTGTGTCCCACATTACATTTTCGGTCTCATTGCCACTATGTTACAGAAAGTAAGTTGCTGCTAGATCACAGGTGGAAGAAACATTTAAGACTGCATACTGAAATATTCTGCTAGTTACTCAACAGGAGTTTATCCCTCTTCAGGCATGAGGCACTGGTTAGTGCCAGGCTCTGTTGATTCAGTACATAAATCCAAACCTGCTCCATAAAAAGTGGCCACGTGCATCCAAAGCTACAAGCTTGGACAAATGACAATATTTGGTATTGCAGTCTGTCTACCCCCATTTTCATTAAGTCTTTACATTCCAACAACCAATAAAACCAGATAGGATTACTTAACTCTTCCACTGGGCTAGTACTCAAAAAATTTAACTTGTTTGTTAACTTTACTCCAAAACCTTCTGGTTTAAAAACATACCCGCTATTTTTGGTGCACTGCTGAGATGCCAACACACTTCCATTACACTGCATAGCTTCACTGTAATAAAAGATTAATTTAATATTTGATGGGGCAAGCAAACCTGCCAACTTCCCCTTTGAGAACAGGCTATTTCCACAAAGCTTGTCAGCTGTCAGGCAAATTTCTGAAATCTCACTCTAGCTGAACAACTGAAGGTTAGCAAAACAGCTTCTGAGGTTAGCATCACCATATTGCAACCTCTGTCAAGAAAGGTGAGTAAAACCAAACTCAGTCTTAAAAGCTCAATCCTGTATGCTTAAAATATAAAAGCACACATCCTGATGCATACTAGATCCCCTGAATTAATTTCCTTCAGAAACAGACAATAAGACAAGTGATACAAAACTGTTTAGCCTCTCCGCATTCTCATGGAAATGAAGTCAACCATGTTTTTTGTTATTGTTTGTATAAAACTGGGGGCAGGGGAGGAGGATTGAGGAATACCGAGATGCAGTTAAGAAATCACTGCTAGCAAGAAAGGCAACAGTGCTCACAGTTGCAGACGGATGGGGATGCTCAGGTTGGCAGCTTGCGTCCCGCACCATCTATACCCAAATAATTCTTAAGTATAAAATCACTATAAGTGTAATTGAGAAGCCCAAGTCCTTCCAGATGAACTGTTTTAGAGTTTCCCTTCAGAGAGAGGTAGCTATCTGGTTTACAATAATGTGCCACTCGCTGACACCTAAGCTGGTATTTCCAACTCTTAAGGCATTGCAACACAAGAACTTGTGTTGGTCAGCCTGTCACTTTTCAAGAACTGACTCCTGCCCAATAACCCAGGAATAAAAGGAGTCATTAGATGGAACACCTTTGCCAACATTTCATTAGATCTCAACCGCACCACAGGAAGCAGATCTGAAATGTAATTTAGGCAAAGAGACCAGTTCAGCTCTGCTAGTCCCCTGGCACTGGAGCGGGGTGTGCCCCAGTCTGCTCACACAACACCCAACGCTCACAAGCACACAGGTAACTCTGTAATTGCTTCACATTGATTGTTCAAAAACCTCCCTCGGTAAGATCAAAGAATAACTTCTCTGACTTACTTTTTTCCCTTGAAAGACAAGGAAACAAAACAACATCTGAATGTATGTGGACTTGTTAACTTTTCTGAGGATTTTTGATCACTAAGGTTACACGCTACTTCTACATGGCAAAAAAAAGTAGCGCTGGCTGATGTTGGGATTTCAACTATAGCAAAGGTACGTAAGCGCAGGAGCATTGCTGAATTCCAAATGAAGACAAGGCATCGGTACAAGAGAGACCACACTGCTTTTCCACGGAGACTGATCCTGCCTGGACCACCTCTGACCCATCCACTCCAGACAGCACACGCTCCAGCTCCAACAAGAGAAAACCACTGACCCACGGGCACAATTTCCCAGTGACGCAGGGCAGGTCGAAAGCATGGCTGGTAGAGAATAAAGGAAAAATACACCTCGCCTCCAACTGTAAAATGCAACTTTACAGTCAGGGTGCTCCTCCCCAGATAAAGCGATTGGAAACGTTTAAAGCGAGGTTCATAAATCTCAATGAACCGAGATTACTCAAAGGACAGCATTCACTTTAAAAGAAAAACCCTACCATAGAAGCTAATGCTAAACCAGCTATAAAATGACTAAGAGTATACCATATATCAATACAGCCATGTCACAAATATTGTGGTGTTGCTGAGAGTGAGGTTTCTAAACCAGCCCAGCTTAACAGCAGGCGATCTGCAGAACTATTTTAGCAATTGCTTGTTTAGGAGTTCTCCTTCCTCTCCTGCTCAAGTGTAATTTGGTTTGCATTTTAAAACTACAGGGTTCTTCCTCCCTGCCCCCCAACCGCACTCATCCTTCAAAGTGATCTGTTTAAAATGATTACATCCTAAGGAGGATTCAAACGAATATAAACAACAGCTGAAAAAATAAATGCTTTCTGAGGGATGAGTAGAAAGGTGGTCTTTCTACTCCTGCCATGACATCTACAAAACACAGCAAGGATGTTTTGCTTTCTTAAAGTTTGTGGAACATTTTAAGGTTTCGACTCTGTTCAAATACTACCTCTCAAAAAAAGCTTCATAGCCTACAAGGAGGTATTTCACGGGCAGCTTGACAACTATGAATAACATAATTGAATTAAACAGCTAAATTTGATTTAAAAAGAAAAGCAATTCATACTTTTTTTTACTGATGTATTAAAACGACAGTATTATTATGACAAAGTTCTCAGGAGTGAAGACAAACTACACTCCTAATTACAAACCCACAGGTACATAAAATGTTAGGATATCAAACTCAGAGCAAAGCTATTGCTGAACCCCATATGAAGGTTATTCCCGTGGTAGGATTTCCAGCTCACTGATTATGTTCACCCCTGACCAGATAGAAGAGGTCATGATTTGTGAGCACAGTAAGACAAACATCTCCTTGCCCATCCCCTGCTGTTTTACTCTGTCCTGCAGGGCAAATTGTTTAACAACTTTTTTGTTAGAAGGCTTGTTAACAAGGCTATAGGGGATACAAGATGCATATCACATGCATCCATTCACAATGAAGGCTCAACGAGTTAAGATTAGCATGGCCAGCCCATTCACCTGCTTATTTAATCCCCGGTGCATGATAACTACATTAGAAGAGGAAGGGTGTAATACAGCAGCAATAAACCACCATCAAATAACTATTATGTACTACACAAATGATCAGAAAGTCCCATTCCCTCGCTACAGTACAAGTAACGTATGTACAGACAGCTCGATAGCTCTCTACTGGGGAAATCTGGATCCAGAGTTGAGGAGCAGAATGTGTATCAGCACCAGCACACAGGGACTTCTACAGCTCTCGGGTCCACTGAGTAACCGAATTATCCAGAGCAGTGGGGGAAGGAATGCAGCCTGTATACTTGCTCATTCCTTCAACAGACTTTTAGATGGACCCTACAAGCAAACCAAGAATTTTTTTGCCTTTTGGTAGCTGGTGTACGAGGACCGACAGAAGAGTTAACTGCTTTCCTCCTCAAGCATCCTAGCACAAAGATCACTTTTCCAACTGGAAGTCGGGTGATCCTTCTCACGGTATTTTCCTTTTGACGAGCCATGCTGCAAAGACAGGCTACCTGCATTAACAAAAGGAGGAAGCACCGTGACAAAGCATCACCCCACGCCAGCACATCTGATTTGGATGTATTATGCTTGGCACTCTGTAAGGCTGATGGAAATACAAGCGCACGCTGCAGTTAGGCAAGAACCAAACCTCTAGCCGAGGAAGCGGTGTTCTCACGGATGCTTCCCCCCTCTCTCCTGAACTGGGTGTACAGATTTAGAAAGAAAGAAATCTTGCCTTTTACAGTCTCCCATTGATTTTTTTTTTTTTAATTCTATTTTAAACAGCAGCCAGACTTTACTCCAATGTACACATATACTCAGGTTTCATCCCGTCACCTGTTGGCTCCCGAACAACACCCTTCTTTGTTAGGGCTCACAACCCTCATTTGAGACAAGTTTCCAGAGAAAACACTTTAAGAAAGTGTTCAATAAGTCCCAAGACTGGAGTTGCAAAAACAAAATTCCGTGCATAGCCCGGTTTATTCTGACAGACGCGTAGCCATACGCGCTCATCTCAAGAGGAACCGGAGCCGGTACCTTCTTCAGCAGGCAGAGTTCTCTGAAGGACAGGTGGGGTTTGTCCCGTCCTGCCCAAGTTTGCCAGGACGTTACGGTGGGTCAGAGGGGCTCCCCGGTTTGTCCCCCTCCTCCGGCACCCACCCAGCCTCTCCGGCGGACGGGCCGCGAAGGAGAGCGGATACGAGCAACCGCAAATTACCTCTTCGCAGCACCGAAAGAGCGGCAAGG
>NW_009647572.1:2822753-2823424 GCF_000708025.1 Charadrius vociferus | reverse complement strand
GACCCGGCCCGGCCACCGCCGTCCTGCCGCCCCGCGCACCCGAGCGCACGGAGCCATTAAGGACCCGGCTAAGGATGGGAATACATTTGCTCTAGATCGCTGTGTGTAAATAAAAATAATTTAAATAATTTAAAAAAATCAATCCGAAGCTGAGAACCACAGCGAGCAGATGTCCATCACTGTCGTCTTTGGCACATCTCAAGTGAGAAAGAGGGTCCAAGCCCCAGCTTATGCACAGAAACCTAACACCCAAACTACTGGGGCATTTTCTAAATGCCCCCGGACAAACAACTGCCAGCCCTCGCTGTAACTCTCCCCCACCCCCAGCGTGGGCATAAAAAGCCCCGAGGGGCGGGTGGTTTGGCTTCAAAGGCTGGCGGGCAGCTTCCCCTCCGGCACCGTGAATGTCACCGTGAACCCCGCGGTCAAATTTCCTCTTTCCTCTTCCCTCCCGCTCTTTGTCTCTCCCTTGGGAAGTCATTATCAAAGGGAATGTATTCGCGCTGTATCTCGGGGGCAAAGCGGCACCCCCCACCTCTCTGTGAGGGGCAGCAGCGACCCAGCCCCCCCCCGACCTCCCCAACTCCCCTCCGTCCCCCCTTCCCCCGAGGTCCCGCAGCCGGGGGCGCCTTATCTGCCCGGGCCCGCCGTACGGGACGGCGCCGGGGCAC
>NW_009647572.1:2820423-2822743 GCF_000708025.1 Charadrius vociferus | reverse complement strand
GCTCAGAGAAGCATCCCCATCCCCATCCCTGTCCCCGTCCCGGTCCCCCCCGCCCCGGCGCTTAGCCGTGCACAGGCGAGTTTCCCGGTGCGCCGGGAGGAGCCCCCCGGCCCTGCGCTGATTAACCACGGCCAGACGGAGCCCGCCAGAAAGGCAGGCCGATGGATTAGGACCAACACCGGGCTATCTGATCTCAGGTCGCAAAGCCTATCCTGGGTTAACGACGTTCGAAACAGCCCGTCGGCTACAGCCCACCCCCACCGCAAAGCGGCTGTGCCATGAGATGTGCCCAGAGACCTTAGAGTGACACTTGTCACCGTCGGTGAAAGAACGAGGTCCCGCACGGATCCAGCCCCATGAAATCAAAGCCGCCGTCTGTGGCTCCTGCGGTGGAAAAAAACTGCTGAAACTCCAGCAAATTAACCAGCTCCAATCCTTCCACACCCCATTTCACTTCCATAAGCAGTTTCGGTGGTTGTACTACCTCCATTCCTAAACTGCTAAGTTGTTTGAGGTCAAAGTTGGCGTATCACTTTGAGGAACTGGAGATTTTGTCGGAGCTTTTGTCAGTCCTGGCTTTACAAGACCCAGACTGTTTCTATTCTGTTTGTTGGACTGAGCAGACCCCATCTGGTGGCCAGCTGAACATCTGCCAACTCCATTCATCATTAATCAAAAATGGAAATGTCAGGAATAATGTTTATTCTTCCCCACTCCACGACTGAATTAAATACCAACAATTTGCATATATTGTCTACTCCTTTTCCAGGGGTGCCTGACCTTTTCTTTAGTAGTTCCCCACAGCGAGGGCTCACTGTGTCCGCACAGCACATTGCAAACAAGGAGAATCTCATTCGGCAACTTCTGCAACACAACCAACTCAATGGCCGCAGGTAAGTTTGCAAAATTTCCTGACCTACAGCCTACCAAAGACAAAGAAGAGACATTCACTTACTTTACTGGGCAGTCAAGCTGTCCCTGATCTTGCTAGCACTTTCCCTGACACCAAAGTGTTTGAGGGCGTACAGAGATAGTTGGCTGCACCGCTCTTTTTTCCCCGGACTTTTCTGGCTCAAGCACAGAAACTACTATATTGTTCTGGGCAATGCACTTAAAGATTATCAAGCCAAAAACAACCATTGCAATCTTCGATCTTGAACTCATGTGGTCATAAGATTTTTCTAAAATTACTGTCTGCATTAGCAAAACATTTGATTTTGATTTAAAAGTACCAGCAATGAAAAACCGACTACAACTCCTATTAAATCTGCTACAGCCCTTGTTAAATTGTTTCAAGTAGTCAAATATTTTAAACAACTTTAAAAAAAAAAAAAAAAAAAACTTCAGATTGCTGTCTCAGTGCTCAAATGCTGGATCCTGGATCATATGGTATCCTTGAATGTTAGTTAGGCTAAAGAACCAGCTATCATAACTCCCCCTAGGCATTTGCAAATTGTGAAAGTCATTCCTTAACTATCTCTTTTGATTCAGGCTGATTCCACAAGAACAAATGTGTTGCTAAGATTATTATTTTTTTTATTTATTTATTTTTACACAACCAATACGACAGCATACATACTTGCTATCTGAAGCACAAACTATGCTACAGAAGTTGCCACCCCCAAAGAAAAGCTAAAAAAAGACAGGCACAAACCGACTTGCCCTTTAAGGCATGTTCCACATTCTTGACTGCGGCTGGGTAGAGCTGATCCTTCAAACCAGATGGTTCAAGGGACTTGTAATGGATATGGAACCTTTTGCCCTAAGGTATTAGCACAAATTTAGTCTAGGTAACAACTTACTTTTACTACTGACCACACCAGGGGTGTTCTCTGGCCTGTAAGAAATTCCCTAAGCTATCAGTGTGGTTTCCCAGTTCCGAAATTATCCACATCAGGGAACATCCCCCGAGGTAATCGCTACCTTTGTTGGCAGTTACAGAAGAGAGACCAAGGAGCAGAGAACGAATTAACCGTTTGTGCTTCAGAGGCGGCTTCTCCAGGTAGGACAGTGGCAGAACACCCACCTCTCAAGCCCGATTAGTTCTGGGGATAAACAGAGGAGGTCACCCTCTACATCATCACCCTTTAATGATCACCACCTCCGCTCCATGAGTTTTAATGAAGCATTGCCTCACCTGTTCATTTAAAATAAAAAGTTGTGAGTCAGCTATGAAAGGTGAAAGTATGCAGTAAGGTGAATAGAAGCTAGAACAAAAATAATAAAAATATCTGTGAGTAAGAATTCTTTCAGAGAAGTCAATGGGAAAACTATTCAAAATAAACCAGGTTTTGTGTTTTGAAACAAAACAAACCAAGAA
>NW_009647572.1:2797760-2820378 GCF_000708025.1 Charadrius vociferus | reverse complement strand
TTACGCACAAATCAAAGCCTATGCCTGACACAGGCGAGTATGCCCTTCAGGAATTTTAGGGATGCCTACTCCACCATGTATGGTCCTGCCTGCAGGCTACAGCACAGGGAGCTCTAGGATGTGTTTACAGCACCTGGTCCTTTCCACCTTCACTGGCCCCAGGTCTATGCCCCGAGGGAGCAAAGAGGCCGGAGCGAGAGAAGCTGTTCCACCACGGTCTAAGCTGATCTACAGGGAAAACCCAACCCAGTGAAAAAATGCTGGTTTAATTCCCTGGACCTGCCAAGGGAAAAGCAGGACCAACTCCTGTGAGGCTGGACTGCTGTGGAGCTGCAGGGTCAGCTGTCAGCTTCCCTCCCTCTGTCTTCTGGGAAAACTGGGAGTCGTGGGACTTGTAAATCCAAGGGTAGAAGGGTGTTGCTCAGCCAGTGCATAAACAGCCTGACCTCCAAGGTCACTTTACACGAGGCTCAAATACAAGTGAAATTTAACTATGTATACCTTGGTGTGTTCAGAAACCCCTGTGGACATCCACCTGCATCTCTAGATACTTGAACGTCTTGTCAAACCTGGCCCTAGGCCTCCTCTAGCAGGTTAGGAACATGAGTGTGGAAGTATGCCTTTGTAGGTGGGAGTAGCGCACAATTTTACCGCTATATATGATCACTAGGAGACACCAGACACACTGGATCCCCTTGAAGCAAAACTGAAGCCTTGAAGGACTCTCATGGGCCTCCAGAGCAAGGCCAGACCTCTTTGTGCCACCCCACACCTACAGCCGTAGGTGAAACCTCCCTGTGCTCTCTCCGTTCAACACCGCTTCCTCCTGCCCACCCAAATGGGGGGAGTTTGGCACCAACAGTGGATCACCACGTCCTGCCGGGAGTACAAGCTACAAGAGGCAGAACAGTGCTGTTACTGGTGTAATGGGGCTTCTCGACTGGGATGCTGACTGGTGTCTTCCCGTATTTTTTTGTTCAAAACTGCGAAGAAAGGGTACGGAGGCCTGATGCCTCCAGAGGCTGAATCTTTGCTAATTTTTAAATAACATTCAAATAACATTTTAAAAGGCAGGGAAAAACAGCCCTATAGGAGACAGGCAGGTATAAGACAAGAGATGATATGCAACAGAGAGGGGGAGATATGGGGATTAAAAGGAAGCGTGCATATAAAATGCAGCAAGTGAAAAAAATAAAGAAAAGACAACAACGCCCCGAACAACTTTAGAGAGTAAATGAAAACATCCAATGGAAATATTAACATCAGATAACAAATCAGGAGATGATCAAGTGGCACTAGACAAATAAATAAATAAATAATAAAAAAAGACATGCTCATTTGTATTTTCACCCACCAAACAATGGCACAGGGAGCTGCCGAGGCACCCAGCAAGCAGGCGTCCAGCAGGGAAACAGCGCCTGAACAGCCCACTATGGAGAGCTGCACCAGCAATCGCCTGCCTGAGGACCGGCTGGCACCAGCTACTGCGTGTTGGGAATGCACGTCTAAAGGAGGTTTATCTTATTTCCTTTCCTTAGTGCTCTCTCAGTTGAAGACCAGCACACCTTTTAAAACCACGATCCCACTTCGCTTCAGCAGCAAAGAATTAAAGTTTCATTAAAATGCCCTTCCTTGGTGGATCGGGCTAGGACTTGCTCCTGAACCAACAGGTCTGTTGCCGTATCTGGAAACTCTTAACCCCACAGGCTTTTCTGAAGACAGTAATCTTGATTTTATCGTAATTGGCTCAGCGCAGCTCACAGTCACGCAGGGCAGGGGTAACCGCCCGGGTGCCCACAATACCACCGCAACCACCGGCTGACGGGTGTGAGCGGGGGCTCTCCTACCCACATCGACACCCGGGGTTAATTAGCGCCCCGTTTCCCAGGCTGCACAAGGCACAACGAAGTGCGTTGCAACAACACGCGCCTACAATGCATTGCCGGTAGCAGAGGCTGACGCAGGGTGGAATTGCTGCCTGGGTTTTTAATAACACCCCAGCACAAACACCATTATGCAAGGGGGAAGGTGTTGCAGAGCCAGTGCTAATGCGCTGTTTGCTTATTGAGGGACTTTTTAGCCAAGTATTGTGCCAAAGCCTGTGTGGATGATGAATGATGTCACTCTTATCTGTGTCAAGCTCTGTTCTCAGGCCTTGCCTCTGAAGAACTCCTCGCAATTTATCTAAATTGGTTTGGAAATTGATTTAGATTAAAATAGGAAATGGTGGAAACTCTGTGTGGCTCTTCCACTATGACCAACACACAAACACACACACGAAGGGAGACTCACTCCAGGAGTGGGGCATCCACATAAAGAAATAAATATTTGAACTAACATTTAAACAAATATTTGAACTAATACTTAAAAACAATTTTCAAACCCTTGGTAAGTACAGTTCTGTTGCATGAGTAATGCTGTGGTTACACTCTGTCTGCCTTGTTGCTGGTGATGCTTTTCAACAGCCTGAACTTAGGAAAAAACCAGGTGATTGAGTTAAAGTGAAGGCAAAGCTTGATACAGAGGATTACTACTACTGCTGCGACATTATATTCAGAGAAAACAAAACCCAGTTTTAAGCCAAAGATGAGAATTGCAAAGGTTTGTGGTAACCTCCTCTTGCTTAAGACTGGTAGGGGGAGGTAAATCTAGCAGTCACTGAAACAGGTAACCAGCAGAGTGCTATGCTGCCGGTTTCCATAAGCCATACTCACAGCACACTACAAATACAGGGGAGAGAACAATGTTTAGATTAACTATTAGTTGATTTTACCAAATCAATCTCACAGGCCATCCTCAAGGCAGACAGTGATGCAAGGAGGACGTAAAAAATATGTCAGGTGGATAACAAGATGCATTACACCTTTATTAGCTTTCTTTAGTACAGCAGTTGCAAGAGAGAGACTACCAGATTGATGAGGCATCATCGAAAAAAAAGATAAATATTTCAGTCTTTTGCATAGAAAGATCAATGGCTAAATAATTATCCCAGCCAGGTAAGTCTGGGAACAGTCTTCTCACTTCTTCCTCAGCAAACAAAAAGCTGTCTCAAAGCTGGGCAGGCTTCTACCCCAACAGAGGTTTATTGCGCTTCCATATCTGTTCAGTTCGTGCCCTCTGCCTCTACTGCTACCGTGTATTTCTTGATTTTTATGATGTTTCCTGTTCTTCATGCCTAAGAAGGCTTGTCACGGGCTAGGCAGCGTCTAAATAACACTCTGACTCCAGACACTAAGGCATAGTTTTACAATGAGTTTCCACTCTTTAAGTTGTCTTGAAACAGAAGTGATACTCAAATCTCCTCATTCCCCTTCTTGTTCTCCACTACCCTGGGAAAAAAAAAAAAGGGGGGTGGGAGAAAAAAGAGAGGAAGAAGAGAAAGTCCTCCATCTAACTGAAATTCCTTCTGTGAAAACTATGAAGGCTTCCCCCTCACTCCCATGTCTTTCTTTAATGTGTTACAGATCTCCATCAGCTGGCATCTTGCTAAAAAAATTCCCACTGTCGTATTTCCCAATGCAAGTGCTGTAATGTAACCCATTATGCCAAAATACGCACCAAACCAGCTCCCATTTACATGCCTGGCCAAGTGAAAAATCAATGTGCAGAGGGTTTGCCCTCAGTACAAACTTCACCTTACTAATATTAATCTGTGTATGACCAAATAAGATGTGGGGTAAACATGCAGGGTTCACGCTTGCTGCCTCTTTTCCTAGGAGGGTTATGATTCAGCACGTTTTCTAGGAGACCCAAACAGGCTTCCCGCTGAACAGAGTGAGGAATGCCTATTTGGGAGGTTATCTTCTTTCTTTTTTTTCCTTTTTTTTTTTTTTTTTCCTTTTGCTCCTCTTCTTTGTTTTTCCCCCTCTGAATATGGTTACTTTTTCTCTGCTGGTTTAGCTCCCAGAACTGGTTTACTGCAGGATGAGTTGAGTGCAATTGTCAGTGTTCAGGAGGGGATGGGAGGAAAGCCCAGAGGGACGGTCCCACTCCTGGTCAGTAGCTAGCTATTATAACTACACCTATACATCAAAAACCACATCAAAAGGCAGCCAGGGAAGACGGCTTCACCAGCATTTCTCTCAGTGCCTTGGGATTACCGACACACAGGTACGAACTGAGGATAAAAATTAGTCGAGAAGTGCTAGATCAGTAAAAAACCCAGACCTAGTAGAGCCACAGTCCAAGGGCATTTGAAAGAGCCAAATTTCTCCTCCGAGTATTCCCTTCACCAGAGCTAGATGCTTAGGATGAGGTGGTTGGAGACCTAAAAGTGCTCCTTTCCTTCTCTTCATCTCCACTGCATTTGAAGTTCAAGGCCAAGTGGACAGGCAGTGTCTGCTCAAGATGAAAGTTATGCTGCTTTTCAGTCGGATAACAGTGAGGATCTCAGTTAAACAAATATTCAAACAGAAATCAAGTTAATTATGTTCCTTAGCTAGCAGTCATTACTCTTTCCACACCAATTGGCAAGATATTCAGTTGTAACTGCAGCCAGGTAAAAATCAGTTTAAGTCCCTCAATATCAAGCTTCGTCTCATCACCCACATGACGTTACTATAGGCAAGCCCGGACCCTCCAATACATATGTATTTCCTTAACTGCATTAATAGAAATGTTTGCAGAATCTTAAGACTATATAAGCACATTTGCAGAGTAAAAGACTTTAGATTATTCACAGTAATGGAAATCCTTATGTATGAAGCACACAGTACAAACAAAGACTGTTTTAAGAACACTCAACTGGTACCCTTGACACGAGTGACCTTTGTACAAGCATCCATTTATCCTTAAGTCCTTACGGTACCGTCAGCTGCTGAAACAGCAACTGCTTGACAACACCTGACACCTGATGCTCAGCTGGCACTCTCTGAGCTTTAAGCTACACCCACCTGGGCTTGCCAGCATGTCCCAGCTTTTCTCACCGGCTTGCTCAGGTTGATGGACTCCTTCGGATGCATAGCCTAGCTTTGAAAGGGTACCAGAACTTAATGGAAGCAAACAAGTGCTAATGCAATCTATGGCCATAGACAACGCATGCTTCTACAATAGACAATACTTCCCCGTCATTTTTAAGAATATAATTACATACACTATGAAGTGAAGGATTTCACCATGGCTGTGAGATCCAACATCAGAGGTTGAGGGAAACTGCTGAAGTGTCAGGCCACTTTCAAAAAGATAGTTCATGATCAGTTTCTTCAGTTCTGCAGTTTCTAAGGAAAAAGCTCAATCATTTTCAGGATGAGACAGCAGAAAAACATGCAACCTTTCCACTACATAATGCTTCAGCATCTTTTAAACAGGTTTTGAAAGAAAATATTTGAGATAGCGATGTGAACTCAAAGCAAAACCCTAAATTTCAACAAATCAGGTTTTGCTAAGTAAAACCTGTGAATATCAGAGCTGCTTGATATGACTTCAGATATGTCTGACAGGCGATTTGTCAAGACATGGCATTTACAGGTTTGAGAAATGGCATTTATCACATACAAAGTCATATAAAAGTCCTGAGTATATTAATGTATGTTTAGTGTTCCTTTAAGTTTCCAACAATTTAGTACCTTTAAACTTGCATATTTTCCTGACTTGCTTTCTTCTGTACAAGAATTATTGCTGAGACAAGATTAACTCTCAGACAATTATTAAGCAGAGGAAAGATGAGAATAAATGTTTCACAACAGCCATATACACATGACTCTCCAGCTTGATGTAATCTTTGGATTTTTGTGTTGCACACACATCCCTCCCTCCTCAGTCATCATCTACTTTCTCTTCAGTGGTACTCCTTTATAATTCTCCTTCCCTGATATGCAGAAGTAATGAGTCAGTGATAATTCAGTGATAATTATATTGGTTTTGTAAATGCAATCTATTGACAGCTGTCCTGAACTTTACTTTCAACATCATAACAAGAACTCCAGCCCCCTGAAGGTACTCTGAACCTCTCACCAGGCAAATTTTAAAGCATGAAACACTACTTCCAACAAAGAGCAGGGTGGGTATTTGCGCAAGAATCACTTTTTAAGTTTGAACAATTGGCTTTCATCAGCAGATATCTCCTCCACACACACCTCCAGACTGGTGGAAGCTTCACTCATAGAAAGAGGACCTTAACAGATTACTAAGGGCCACATTAAAGAAAAAAAAAGGGGGGGGGGCAAAAGGTTTAGAAAGACAAACTAGTTAAATTAGCTACAGTTTCATTAAGACGACTTCAGTTACAAGACGAAGAATCCTGACCTGCCTTCGAGCACTGCCACTGCTTTCTCAACCAGCTTGGTGCCATTATGCAGCTGGATTAGAAAGTCCTTCCTCAATCAATTCTCGGCATGCTGATCAGATAATATCTAAACTTTGGCAAGAGTTAGTTACCACGCAAAGATCCAGAGGTGCCCAGTCAGTGGGAGCAAAACCAGCTCTCTCAGAATTTTACGTAGCTAGTTTGCACCATGTTAAAATACAGAAAATAACGAACGCCCATTCCAACCCAGACCGGCTCTGTGTGGTGACCACAGACCCTCAAGTGTTACTCAGCTTCCTCTTGTAAATGAGATTAAGGCTGGATTTACTTCTTCACTACACATCACACCAGGAAGACTAGTGGTAGAGAAATCTGCCTGGCCAAAACCAGCTTGTAGTGTAGGATCAGAAGTGTGCGCTTGGCGCTGTCTAAAGTACTCAAGTAGATGATCACTTGTTAAAATTGCAGCTAGATCAGCTCCTGCTTCATACCAGTAGACTACGCCACCATAACTGATTGTTTCTTTGAGATGTGAATGATCAATTGGTGTCAGCTGTGCCACTGGGACGACACACCTGCGAGAGGGACAACAGACTCCACAAATGAGGAAGAACGCTTGGGGAGAATGGAAGAGGGTGGCCAGTAGTGTACAGTCTAGATGCTAAAATAAGATCTTCATACCTAATTATGATCTTATTATTCAGCTGCCACAACTGCAATGGACAGGCCACCTCCTCTTGATTTTTTTTGATCTACGGAAGACAGCGGAGCTAATGTAAAAAGGTCAAAAAACTGAATGAATATGCTGGTCCTTCCAGCAGTGGATTTTCAACAGAGACCTGTTACCACACAGTGAAAATGACTGAGGTCAGTTTAGGAGGTGCAATTATTTGTAGCTTTTCCCCATTAAGACTTGTAACTCTCTCAATGAGAATTTAAGAGCATACATACTTCAACTTCTGTGTGAAGTTAATAACTTCACAAGGGACAAACAGCGGAACAAGCCATTCACATTTTGTACTATCAACAAATAAATGCTGGAGAGCAAGTTCTTGGATCCAGCTATTACCTCTAATTACACCTATCTCTATGAATAAATGAAAACTAGTTTGCATTTTTTCCCTGATCATTAGCCTCATTTACATAAGTGTTATGAGGCCAGTTCTTTATCCATTAGCGTGAATTAAGCGATACCCTGCTGGGCGCAGGACTGTTCAGACATGCTGACTGCGGAGCAGCTGCTCTCCTCCTTTGGTATTGAATGTTGATTAGCATCATAGCACATGACACACTGCAGGGCATATCGCGTGTCACACTACGGCATACAACATTTAATGAGAACCCAAAGCAAATCCCACCGTTTAGAAAGCCAGCTTCCGCCCTGAACAGCAAGGCAATAATTAAGCACATGGTCTGTCTTGGGAAAGACTGAACCCCTTAAACAGTGGGCATTCGTTTTTTTGGGACAAGGCTGACTACCTAAGGCAGAGCCGTATGTTTTCTTCGTTGTTCTAAGCACCGCTGCCAAATAATCAAGTCTAGTAACATTTTCCAGCAAGACACTTGTACATTACCCTTTCAGTTCTGATCTATGAGACAGAATAAAGCTTCTGTATCATTAGACCTACACAGAACAATTAAAGAAAGATGCAGCAGCTATGAAAACAGTACACAATACAAACGCAATTCCTCAAATGCAGACCAAGGTTTAGTATCACCTTCCTGTGACTGCTGACAGATCTCCAGCAGAACCTTTACACTCTTTGTCAGCTTTCCTCCTCTGAAAAATGGGTTAACGCCACCTTGTCTTGCAAAGACTCATTACTTATTTGAATGTCACTTTGACAACAGTGCATCATTGTATTATCAACATTTCAATACTTTGACACTACTAAATAGAGGCAAAGAAAAGCTTTTCACAACAGTGGAGAAATTATGTCACGCCGTTCAAATTTATAGAGAAACTCTGGTTATTTTACAAGAAAACACGTTTCACGATAAGGGGTAATGATGCAAGAATGCTGAAAGCGCTGCAGCCTCAACTCACTCGCAAAGCAGTATCCATGAAGTACTGACTGTTAGCTTAGTTTGTTCTGAACGACTGGAACTTGATTAGTAAAGGTTTCAGCATGCACATCTCTTCTCTAGAAGACCAATGCAGCAACAGAATCCACTTTTCCAGCTAAATAACATGTTTTGCTCTGCACAGTTTGCTCTTGCTCCTAAGCACTGACATAAGCAAAACAGGAGAATCCCTCTGGGGAGAGCAGGCCAAGTACAGTCACAGGAGTTAATCTAATTACCGTCATAGTCGCACATGTTTCAAAGAGCAGAGCTAGAACCCTCATATGAGGGGTGTTAGAAGAAATTAGGCATCATTAATCAGAAGAATGATGAAGTGTAAAACAACCCACTGCGTTTTCTGTGCTGTTCACAATACGGTCACCTTGTGGGGGAATGTAATAGCATTAACGACAGGGGCCAAAAAATCTTACACCTACAGCTCAGTCCATGGAAACAGCTAAGAAAGGATCTGTACTTCAAAAGACAAAAGAAAAAAAATAATTACAAAAGGTCTCCAAATTGCATGTTCTCTTCTTTTTCTTCTCCCACAACTCCAGGGCACGCAGACATTTTTCAGATTTGGTGGACAGAAGCTGCTTCAGAGGCTGGACTTTGTAATAAAAGGGGTCTTGTCTTTTACACTGATAACAGACCTAGAGATCTTTATAAACTGGGTTCCTGGTTTTGGTGGCATCCACCTCCCTCCCCGTGACTTCAATGAGACTTTCTGCTAGAATGCTTCAGTAAAGAGTCAGAGATAATGCTACCTCTGCAAGGGTATTGCAAGGCAGTGGTGCCCAACTTTTCTTTCTGGACAGACCACTGATCTCAGTTCAGTCTCAAAAAGGGTTACCCATCATAGTACGTCCTCATGCCAGCTCTTCTTTTTACACCCTCGATTAACTTCTCACGTACTGTGCATGCATAATAATTTAACTGTGTATTTATCCTGTAGGTGCAGAATGGTGTTCTGCGGACTCCTGGCTTGCTGCCCCCTTGGACACAGGCAGTCACCAGAAAGGAAGCCTTCAGGAGCAGACTGAATGAACAGCTGTAGTGCATGGATCACACTGAGCACTTTTGCTAGAGGATAGTGCTGACAGCCTTCAGCCCCCAGTCCAGAGGGCGCTGGAGAGCACTCAGGTTGGAGCACGGGTTGAGAGGACCAGCGAGACAAGAGCCATGAGCCTTCAGTGCAGCTGCAGCCTGCGCAGTGCCAATACATCCAGCTACTACTGCCAAGAGGCACTTAGAGTACATCAGCCCTCCTTTAACAGGAAGGACACTCCAGCATCTCTGCACCAGTAAATAAAACCAGGCCAGGGCACAAGCTCAAGCAGTAGCCTGCAGTCATCTACACCATTTCACTGATGCTACACTCCATGGTGTGGTTTTGAATAACTGGACACAGCGTGTGGGATATAGGAAAGGCCATGGACCATTCCTACCAGGCAGGTCAGAAAAGAGTTGTGTTTGGGTTTTCTTCCCCCTCCCTCCACAGTCCTTGAGCTCTAGCTCAAACAGGCTTTGAACCACTCAGCCCACGCTTTCAGGTAGTACCCCAATGCATGCAACACGCACTCTCAGCTCCCCAATGAGTATTTCAGAGATGCTGAATGGAAGAAAAAGACAACCCACCAAAGAGCACTGCCTCTACAAAGGGTGTGGGTGTGGTGAGGTGCAAAGTGCAGTGCAACTATGGGCAAGGGCTACGCAACGTGGATTTGGGCAGTCTGGCATCCAGTCTCAGGGGACCAGTTACTGCTAAGTGAAACACTGTCCAGACAGATGTGCTCTTGGGCTTCTGAAAAGTCTTCCGCTAACTTTAATAAATGTGTTTAAAATGTGGAATAGCAGACTAACTGCTGCCTTCCTTCAATTTTTAGGCTTACATAAATTTCCTTATAAAACAAAATTTCAGAACTATGATTTACTTCAACCCGAGTGCTGGTAGTAGTTACAAATGTCAATGCAAGATGTCTATGTTATAAAATACTTTTAAAAGCTCTTCCATCATTTGGAAACTTTTTGATAGAATCCATTTTTGAATAAAAATAGCTTTTAGCTATACACATTTGAGAAGCAAATGCAGGAAGACCATCATTACAAGACTGAAAACAAAATTGAGAGATTTGAAACTAATTTTTGGCGTTAGGATGATTTTTTTAATGCATCTTACAGCCATAAATTAACTCTAGTTTAGAATAAATGCAAAGAAGCAAAGAGACTTTCAATGTCATTCACACAGACATTAATTTCAGAGGATACTGCTGTTTTCAATCACGTTTAACAGTGTTAATTTTTTCTCATTATCAGCAAAACAAAATAAGTACATGCTGAGGATAAGGAAACAGCTTTGTTTATCTTCAGAATCATGTGCTTACCAGAACTAAAGCATGTATTTGCCATATGTCATCCCTGCCCCCCTTATTTAAATTACAAATTCATTAATATAGCACAGCGGTGCTATATTGTTAGCAAGGAATAGAACACATTTTAAAGAGCAATTAAGTGGGATAAAAACTTCTTGGAGAGAAAGGTTTTCCACTGTAGCGGTGTCTTAGGGAGACCAAAGGGGAAACCTGACACGAAGGAATGTCAGCCTGAACTTGATGAATTTGTACTCAGAGCAATGTGTTCCGACTGTCCTCCCCGCCTCCCAATGGCAACAGCTTCCCACATAGCTTCGCAATATCCTTCCTTACAGTTTCCTTTTGTTCTATAGGTCATCCATGAGATGGATCTGTTCGGATCAATATATTTAATAGTGCCATATCTTCTGTTATTGTCTCTAACTTTGAAACTCAAACCATCTGTATTTGATGCGTAGGCTGCCAGAGACGGCTGCTTTGCCAAACAGATTGCGCAGGCTGAATCTGCAACGTCCCAGTCCAGAACACGCGAAGCCGACTCAAATACTCCCACAGACGACAGCAGCCTTTCCACAGGACCCACTGCGGTTTCCTGGGGTGGTCAAACTGCAGGTATCAATAGTTCAGTACAAGCACACAAGAAGGCTCAAAGCCAGGTCAAGTCTGCATTTTAGTTTCCTTCTCTTTGCTTTTTTGGTACTGGGATTTGAGACAAGAAGTCTAATGGCTCAGTTTTATGGCTTGGAAAGAAAAGCCTTGAAAAGCTTGATCCCTGCTTTAAAGAAAAGCAGATTCTCACTGGCACAGAAGAAACAGTGCTTAGCAGTGCTTTGCTTGCAAACATAGTTATGTTGTTGAGACAAATGTTATAATTTTAGAAACAAATGTATCTATGAGGTTTAATGTAGAAGAGAGCATTTATTTCTATAGTGAAATGAGAAAAGTTTGTTAAATATATTTCCTAATTATTATTATTTTTTTAAAAGGTAACAGTGAAAAAAGCTTTGTATCTGTCCAATAAAAATGCTAACACTATCCTTATAACTCCTTTCCCTTAGGAGTTAGGATGCTCAGTAAGTTTGCCTCCTAAATCAACATACATTTTTTATTTAAGTTATATTGTCATTGCTTGCTTTCTGTTCTCCTGAGAGCGTACGGCATGGCTATTCCTTCCAAGCCTGGAAGCAGCATCTTTAAAGTGTGAATATTACATTACCCATGCACCTACCGGAACCAGAGAGAAAACACTTTTGCTGCATAGAAAGACTGACAACTCTAAACATGCTACAATAAAAAGCAAGACCTGATAAAAATTCCATTACTTGCTTATCTGGAGGGATTCTTCCCAGTTCAAAGGGTCAATTTCCCAGCGGGGCACCAGCGCTTATCAGCTAGCTCTGCTGAGCCTTTCAATTGCAAAGAGAAGTGTTGCCTCCAACTGGCATGACAATGGCACTATTAAACAGGCACTTCAAAGATATAGATGTTGTAAACGCTTTGATTTTGCCAAGTTCTCTATGCCATCACTATCCAACATACTTTTTCATGCAGAGGTCACAGTCTTCACTAGGCAAATGAAAAGCAGGTAATAAAGTAAGTCGTGTGAAATGCAGCAAATCCATCACGTGCCTCTACTCCCAAAGCATGTCCTTCCATTTTCCCAGGTACAGGGAAACCCGTACCTGACTGAGAGAGAAATGGGGCTATGAAGTTCAACTAACCTGCTGCAGCAGGCAGCTGGCGCCAGTAGGACTTGCTTCTATCCCACAAACCTGCAACCCTCCTTCCCGCAGGAGAAAACACGCAGACAGCAGTATTGCTGAGGACAACTTGCCGGAGTGGACATTTGGAAGAGCAGATCTATTGATTAGTTGCTTGTCTGACACACCAGCCTGGATTCATTTTAAGCTAGCTGTGTAGGCAGGAGAGCCGGTACTCCCTTGGTTAATTAAAGAGACACAGGGTTTGTTCATTATCTTGCTATATGGAACGAAGGTGAGGAGACCAGGCACAGTCAGCATGGACCTACTGGTCATTCTCCAGTTATCACAGGATCACATGATACAGGTCACATGTAAAGGTGCATACGCGGCCATCCAAAATCTGCCAGTTCACATCAGCACTGGATACACAAACCTTTATCTAGACGACTAGCCTCAGACCTTTCCCAGCATTTGATCTGTGACCTTTCCTCACATATAAACCATATGTTTTAAGTAAAACTCTCCTGCCCTGAGGGCAAGAAGTTTGCACGTCATTCATCTTTTAAAATTCCTTTTCACTTAGCTCTCTCTCCACTTTCTTTGGAGCAATGTCCCAGAGTCCCAGCCTTGGTTTTTCAGGCCAACCATCTGCTTGGATGGAACAGCATCCTTTGGAAAGAGCTCTGCAATCTCTTTCAAACGTCTGCAGTGCAGTTCCCTCGACCTGTTAGCTCGTAACCCTTGGGAAACCGGTAACAAGATGTGCCAGAAAAGATTGCAACAGCAACAAGCTTCATTTTCACATGAATGAGGACATGACAGGAAGCTTTTCAACCCAAAACATTTCCTGTCTGATCAACAGGCCACAGTTTACACATAAGAGTAAACATGTGACCCACAGCAAACCAAGGCCATCTACCCTAAAACAAGTCTGTTGAAAGTACAAACAGACTATGACTAAATTATGTTTTAATTCTAGAAAGCAGTTTAAACTCAGACTGGGGTTAGAGTCAATCTTCACTGAAGGAATTACCCTTTTTCTAGTTACTCTAGTTCCCTTCAGAAGGGAAATGGAAGCTTTCCCTTGGACCTCCCTTGCTCGATTTACGCAGGCACGGTTAAGAAGGGGATGGGATGCAAATGAAAGCTATTGTATTATCACACCCCAGCAAGTTACACCATGCCAGCAGAGCCCCCCAAACTTCCCACCTGTCCCAGCAGCAAAGCCGTAAGAGCAATTTATGCCAATGCATGACACCTTGCAGAAGCTGCAGTTCCCTTGGTTTAGCCAACAGGCAGCAACAGAAGTATTCCCCAGTGCATGCCCATAACACAAAGCATGTTGTAGTTTTAATAAAATTGGCCAGGGCAAAATAAACCCCCGATCTCCACTGCTCACAGGCTGACATGGATAACACGCAAGTTATAAACAGTTTTGTCTTCGGGCTTTATTCCATCTCGACCAACGTACATTTATATACGCTCTCTTTCCGTGCCCCCAGCAGCAAAGAAGTACAGCTTGTGGTTGTGACTTGCGCACACGTAGTCTCTCTTCCTCTCTTTTGTCCTCTCCCTTCCACTGCATTATCTTTCAATTAGTCACAGGAGTACAGCAAAACACACAGTTCTCTGACCTCTTAGACAATCTTTTATTTGTAAACATTAGAACTTGCTTTCCCTCTAGGAGGACCAATCTTTCCAGAAAGAACATGCTTTTCAGAGAAAAATAGTAAAGATGACAAGATTGGAGGAATTAGGCAGGAGATTTTTTTTTAATATTTATGCCAGCAACCCCTAATAAAACCTATGGTCTTGTTTCCATCAAATATATTCAGAAAGGACTCTCTCAGAGCTTGAAGGCAAGCCGTTGTGCTTAAGTCTACCAGGTGAGTACTGGTATGCTAACACAACCAGCACGTACACCAGCATTCCTTCTCCAGAGCTGCCTAGTTTCTTTAGCCCTCAACACTTGAGCGTCAGAGGCAACCTGCACAGATAAGTCTTTGTGCCTCTGTAAACACGCTGGTTTAGGTGTACACACATTGAAATAGAAAGCATTACAATACAAAGCCACACATACCTTGGCCCCACCAGCTGTACTTCCCCAGCTACCCACTACAGTGCTCTGCCAGAGGAAACTCTAAACCTATGCTCAAGGAAGGGCTTATTATTCCAGTGGTTGCCAGGGTCCACCCAGCCATTTCCCTCCATTAGCAACTAGATGCGACATATTAATTTCTCCTTTTAGAAGAATTTCTAAGCCAGTATTACTGAAAAATGATCCATGATCCTCAGGGATCTAATGTTTAGTAGGCTTTACAGGAAGAAACAAACCTAGCGTTAATGCTTCAAGTTTAGTAAGTACTGCAGGTACTCCAGAGCCATGAGTTTCCACCTATGCTGCACACGCCTGTTTAAAACAAGTCATTTACAGGGCATTTAATCATCATGCCATTGTGCGCTGGTTTTGGCAAGTTTTATAGTAGAAAACTATGGGATAGCAGGCTAAGATGCACGTGCAATTTTTAACTCAAGGAGAACAGTTAATTTAATGCCACTCTTCCAACACAGGGACTTGATTGACAAAACAGCTCTATCATGAAAAGCTTAGTTAAGATCTCATCAATTAATATCTAGATGGCTCTCCTTGACAACACTGCTTTAACTGCAGTGCAACCTGTCATTTTGTAACTTTACTTGAGGAAAAAGAAACAAAACATTGAAATAAGATTTTGCAGTGTTCAACTTCTCCTGAAAAATCTCTTCATTGGACCAAGATATGGGAATAAGTATTTATTAAAAATACTACATGTCTAACTTTATAGTGTAACATATAAACAAGCCGGGATAGCCCTGGGAACAAAACAAAGCAAGATTTGGTATGTAAAGGTTTATCAGAAACTGATGGATTAGGTTTTCTAAAATAGTTACTGCTGATTTACAAGAGCTGATCTTTTCATTAATGTCATTATCTTAAGTTATTCCATCATCACCCATTTGGGTTTTCTCATGTTGCTCATCACCTTCTGAGCACACCTCCCTAAGAAAAGCCTTGCTGGAAAGTTCTTTTCACGGTGTTAGTAAGAAGAAAGTTTTACATCCTCCTTCACAGTTTAAGGTTCACAGCTGCCCACTTGTTTCCTGGGAGACTGCTTCAAAGTGGAAGACCAGGCTAGTCCATCCAAAAGTCTGGAGGGTTCAAAACTTAAATACGACTCCAAATGGAGTCACTGAAGAGAATTAGGCATTAGGCAACATACCCTTTCCATATAGCTGCTGGGCTCCTTGCCAGTCATAGCTCAAAAACCAGTACTTGAAATGGTAAAATAGAGAGTCTCATATGAGAGATGGTAAGATACAACTGTCTCAGCCCGGACCCCTGAGCGCATGCATCTGCAATGATGTGCGTGCCTACACCAAGCAACAACAGATCAGAAGCAGAGATTCATGAGCTAGTGGAGACTCAGGCTCATAAATCCACATGATGCAGTGCAGCTGGATATTCAGCTTGGGCCAGCAATGATATAGCTGCATTTACATAGCTCTTGTGCTGCTGAACTTGGATGTCTCTATCGCATTTCCCCACAGCTTCTGCTTCCAAGGAAGTGCAGCCAAACTGGGAACACTGGGAACACACATCTGGGGTCTAGAAAGCCTCCAAGTCAAAGCTGACAGGATGAGTCACCATCTTCAAGCCAGCTAAAGGATGGAAGAGATTTAACAACCAACCTCCTTCCCCATCCCCCTTCCTAACGAGCAGCTGTGATACCCAGGAGCAGAAGGGGGGATTCAGGTGAACAGGAAAGCTAATGCAGACAGTTTAGATCTGGAAACAGACACTCACAGAAGAAAAGAAGATACCAAAGAAAAAAGAAAATGTTAGAAGTGCAAAGCTGTTTGAGGGTATATTTCAAATAGGACTTCAGTCCTTCACAAAAATTAGAGTAAACTCAGAAAAGATTGTGGTTTTCAGTTGAACCTTTGAATATCAGTGAGACTATGACAAACAGCATCAGATAGCCTAAAAATGATACTGAAGCTTTATTTTAACGATGTCCAATGGGATAACTAAGCAGCACAGTCAGCACTGGCAGTGTTGGGAAAAAAGCCAACACCAACGCAGCAGATTGAGCTGGGACTCAGAAATTGGGAGGAAAGCTTCTCAGGGAGGCCCGTAGCCCTAGGCCAAAACACAAGGCACTGCTGCACAGAGCTGGGAAGGGAAGGGAAAGGCAACAGAAGACAACTTCCATTAAACTACATAAATCACTGGAACTACTTACAGGGAGTGAAAAATACTGGGAAGAGAGGTCTGGCCATGGACTGGAGGCTGTTTGAGACTGCTTTCCCTTCTCTTTCATATTAAAGAGTTAATATTGAAGCAATACAAGCATACTTAATTTGCTTTGCCCACTTGAAGCTATTTCCTTTTGAGCATAGAGGGCAGGAGGCAGAGAAACAGCACCATGCTGTCCTCCCACTTCTGCTCCCCATACCCCACTGTGCTGGTCTGGAGGACTCTGGTCCCCCAGGCTCTGGCAGTGCCAGGAGATCCCAGGGCAGGGGAGAGGCACAGCAGGAGCAGGATCACTAGCAGCATCTGCACTGCCAGAGGCTGCCCTTGCAGTGGAGACACTGCTGGGACAGAGCCACCTTCCCCCAAAAGGCAAAGCTTTCAGAACAGCAAACCAGAAAGCCGTGGTACGCCGTGGTTAGAGAGGACGGGCTGCTCCACAGAGAACACACTCTGCTTTATGCACAGCCTAACACCTCCTGCTCACTCCTCTGCTCAGCAATTATGGATGCGCAGCACCACCACAGGGTTTTGCATCAGATTTCTTTCTGCTTCAGATCTAATGGGGCTTCAGGTCTCAACTATTTTGTGATGGCAACAATATCCCTGGCAGCCTGCCTGGCAAAAGGAGGACCCGCCTCATCATCAGGCTTACTATTCCAAGTGACACATACAGGCCTTCCGATTTCTCTCCCCAAGGCCATCTCAGTTTTTACAACTTCACTGCCTTACTGATCCAGACACACTCCCTCTCTTTCATTTGAAAAGATGTAAAATGAAGTAATCTCAACACTTTGGTTACTATTCTCAGGACAGGACTCCGAAGTGCAGGGAGAGAAAGATCTTGAGCCAGGACAAGAGAAGCAGAGCACAGTCTGTGAGCTACAACAAATACACGCTCGCCTGCATGCTCTCACTACACACATATACAAGATATACACTACATGTATATATATATGTATGTATACACACACAGGCAAGACTATATGCAGGCAAGATGATTCCAGAGCACTTAAGGACACAACAGTAGACAGGCTGAAACAAGTAAGTAATAATACAATTTAAAAGAGCAAGCTGACAGCTAAAAGATGCAAAGTAGTTTATTCTAAGAAGTACCTCCATCTATTTTACGGTGGAATAATTTATTTTGTATTCAGCTAAATTTGTTTCCAGAGTAATTCATGCAAACAGGCTTCAGATAACTTTCTTAATTATTTGTGTGGGTACAAGATGAGTTCGACCTGAAATAAGTTAACTTGAAATCCCAGCCAAGCTTAACAAGCCTTAAATTGTTGGGTTTTTTTCTTTATTCTATCCTATGGCTACAGCCTAAATAGCTCTAGCTGTAGTTTGTGTAAAGCCATGGCTGCTTTTCTTCAAGCGCTAACCTAGTAGCCGAGTGACATGGGTCTTTCAGCCACCTGATTTGCCATACTCCAGAGCTCCAAGCCAGATATGGGCTGTTGAAGAAGCAGCAAATCCTCTTCCACTTGGACCAAGAACCATCCACAGAACTAACATTTCATTAAGCTTCATCAACAAAGAAGAAAAAGGTTAACCTCTCCCATTGCCAGCCCCCAAACAGGCTTACTATCTGCAGACTCACACTCGTTCTGGCGAGTGGCATGAAGATCTGTGTTGTTTCCACCACAACTCTCCCAGTCACTGGAAAGCCTGAATGCAAGCACGTATCCGCGACCACATTTTGCTTCACTTGGGCAAACAAATCATAGATATTCCTCTCCCCAACAAGGGAGATATTTCTGGAGCTCATCTTTGGAGCTTTGTGCTGCATTACAGTGCATAGCATCAAGCACATACGAATTAAATTGTCAAGCAAGACTACCTCCCCTACCTCTCCAAAAAAACCCTCAAGGAATCCTGCATCTCAAACCACATCCTTATTAAAAAAATTAATAAGTAAATAGTCAGAAGGGTGTGTGCAAGCCACTAAACCGAAATTCCTAAACTCTAATCCCTTCCAACAATAAAACTTTCTGCTTCTGCCAAACCACTAGGTCCATCTGTTTCACTTTCTTTACTGTAAAAAGGCTTCCTCCACTTCACAAAAACAGTCTGTGGACTCAATGTTTATAGTGTCCTTTTCTGAGAAAGCTTTTTTTATTTTCAAATAATTTTCACACTAAAGCTTCAGGTCTTGTCTAACAGAAAGCTCAGCTGATTGTACAAGCATTAGTTCTTGTGCCATTATCATAAACACAGGATTATCTGCTTTTTGTTGTTGTTGAAAAATAGCTGGAAAAAAAATATCAGGTTTTGATTTTTTCAGACGTTTGGATTTTCTTGAGGGTTGAAGAAAGGAGGAGAGAGCATCTTCCCACATAAAATGCCACTGCTGTCTTGAAAAGTCTAAATTCTGAAGAACCAGAAAAGCAGTTCAGCCAAACTGCTCCCAGGCTTCAGCATTTCATTTGAAAGATGAACCTCTTTCCTTAGAATCCAGAACTTGGAGAAAGTATAAGTATGTATTTACTCTAATGTCTTCACATCATGAAGAAAACCCTAGTGTATTAAAAGGAGAATTTCTTTTTAGTTAGTCATTAAAGAACTAATTAATACCTTTTAATACTTCAGGGATGTAAATTTTGAAGAAATTCCATTTCTTGTCCCATACCTTGGTAAACCTTCAAAAACTCATGCTGTGGAGGACCTGCCCACCAGTCCATCAAGATCTAGGTAACTAATCCAACACCCCTTGTACTTAAGGCAAGAAGCAATTATTTAAAGAACATATACCACTTAACTGCAACCATTTTTAGGCCTCCTACTTCGAGGTATGAAGCAAAGGTGGCTTGAGAGCAACTTCAAAAATGTCTTCTGCAGGCTACCTTTAGAGGAATTGGTCCTGTGGGTGGGTATATGTAAATAAGAGTTCCTGCTCCTCAGGGTTTCATATGGAAACATTTACTAAGTTACACCAGCATAAATGACTAAAAATCTCAGAACAAACCTTCTCCTTCAACATTAGATACTTCACCTCAGATTTTATTTGTAATTAAAATGTTCCACAGGAAATAATAACCATAGCCTTAATTAGGTAATTAAACCTGTTCTTGAAGACTTATGTAATGCAAAAGAACAATCATGCAGATGGAAAAGTTTAAAACTACTAATTATATGCATGCAGAAGGTACAAGAAAAAACTTTTCTTAAATCTCTTATTTTAACTTTGGCAAAATTACATGTTCAACAACCAGCTGTTGTGCATCTCAAATGAAGAGCTTACTAATGCAAACCTTCTGTATCACAGTACTGCACTAAAAGTCACATTTATTAATTCTCAGAGTTAGAAGACTCGGAAGAAGTAAATCAAAGATTCACAAAAAGCTTAAGACTGCCTTCTAGATCCTCTTGTGCTTAGATGTGCCAGGAGTTCAGAATAACTTATCTTTACATGATTGTAGATGTTCCTTCCCCACCTGCCTGACCCACCCTTCTCTAAGATGAGTGATAATAAGGATGTCTCAGCTGCTCATGAGACAGCTGTTAAACCGTCCTACTTTAGAGCTATAAAAAGTACAAGGATTAAAGAGGGTGGGGAAAAAATCAAGTACAATTATTTTTCTTAGTGGGTGAGTGTTTGTACAGTTGTATATGTGCTCTGAAAATTTAAGACAAGAACCTGTACTGAAGCCTTACAGATATTAAAGCGATTTTAAAATGGGTGCTTTTCATCTTCTTTTGCAACTTGTTGCTCAAAATATGTACAGCCCAAGTTGGGATCTGCATCTCAAAATTTACTTTCCTATGATCGGCCTATGGTTTCATGAACATCTGAAAAAGGATAATTACAGTTATACCTACTTGTATAGGAATGCACTTCCCTAAAGCATTGAGATTAGTTTATACCAGTGCCTCAAGTAAACAGCCAGTGGTATTTTACAGCAAGTCATCCAGTACTCACAGGCTTTTTAAATAGTCTTGTCTTGCCTCACAGAACTTGGACCACAGAAAGAAAGAAAACATTGGTCTTCACACAGCTCCCTCTACTGATTAGATCTTCATACTTTGTCCCATTGCAAAACATTTATAGAAGATCGTTCAGCCATACAGATTTTAAGAGGTCAGAAATACTTGAGTGTTACTATATAAATATATTTATATCAAGTCTCAGGGGAAAAAGAAAAAAAGAAAAAAAGAATCCAAACAAGTCAGCCTTGTGTGTCCAAAAGTTACTCAATTCCATGAAACCCCTGGGTAAAAAAAAAAACAACAAACCAACTAAATTCACATGTCTCCCAACCAAAACAAAACTAACCATACTGAAACCTCATGGAGAAGTTCAGCTTTTCAGAAGCTGGGGCAATAATAATGCCAAACTTACTTGTATTTACTAGCCAGGGTTTCCCAGAAGTGTTGAATAATTTGAGATTTTTATTTCAAGATCACATAAGCATCTTAGTATCAAGAAAATTGTAAATCATCTTGTCTATAAAAGAAGCAGCAAATAAAGAAAAACAAAACCAAGCAACTTCAAGTCCTAAATTAAGTTCTATCCCCAGAGAAGAGATGCTACCCATCACATTGTCGTATTTATTGCAACTTTAAAATGCTTATATTTTACTTTTCTCTTTTCAGTAGAAATTTGCCTGAGTTTAAATGTATAGGTTTTCATGTACGAATTGAAGGCTGATCTCTCAGCATTAAACACTGATGAAGATTTCACCAAATATTAAGAATAAAAAAAAAATAATGTATTGGCCATTTTATGACAATCTTACAACAATAGTTAAATACATCATGTGGCATTTTTGTGCCTGGAAATTAAGAATCCTGACGAAGCCTTAGGGGCTGGAAATTGCAGTTTCCTCCTTTTTCAGTAATGTTTGTTTGTGCAAAGTCTTAGCAACATTTGTTACCAGTAAAGAGTACAACTAGACAGAAATCTTCTAGTTAAAGAGGCCCATATTTGGTGAATACTTTATAGATCTATCAATTTGGGTCTAAATTAAGCAAGTCATCTTCAACGCAGAGGATACAACACAAGAACAGTCAGAAGTTTTATACTAGCCAATTACCTTGTTTTAATTTGATTTTAGAAAAAAGTAACAGCTAATAACCTACTGCCCATCAGAAAAACACTACGGTTTTCTTTGACCTAAGTCTACAACTGTAGACAAGATACCCAGTAGTTACTTCACCTGACCTAATCAGCAAGGATTCACTTGTGCACATTTAGATGACACAAAAATAGGATGGTGTAAGAATTGCGATCACCAGCATCTGCATTGATACTTCAGAATTACAATTCATGGTCAGGTCGTATCTGTTCTTTCAGCTAAGTTCCTTAACTATAAAACTTATGTATGATTAACGCTTCCCTTCATGTCATAGCTCGCTCTGTGCAGCACGTAAGACCCTCGACATGTTCTCGTCACTTTTTGCAGCACATTAAACAGACAGTGGTCAACAACTGCTCTTTGAAGAGGGGTCTTCCCAAGTATTCATCTTGCTGCTTCAATTTAGTAAAACAGTCTGTGATTTTTCCTGCCTCTTGGGTCCCCCAATAGTAGACAACTCAGTACCAAAGAGCGGATCAGTAGCCCTCCTTTCTCTCTTCCTATGAGTGACATGGACTGAAATATCAGTGGCTTAACAGCACGAGCCCACTCAGCATGTACCGGCATTATTTTATTTTAACATCAGTGGAAGTAGCTACTAGGGTCTAACAACACTTGGAGAGAAATAGGAACACCATGCTTTGCGGCTGCTTATGTTTCAGTCCAAAGGCTGTGTTTCCAGCAGCAAGACAATCCTGCAAGTGCTCACCTGGCTTTTCTAGCCAGGTTCTAGTTACTATACAGCCTTTATCTTGGCCTTCCACAAACAGATCTCCAATTACAGGCAAGCATGTCCGTATGCATCCATTTTTCTTACCATAATTCTGTTCAGAATTCCTCCCCGTTAAAGCTTTTCCCTA
>NW_009647572.1:2786720-2797724 GCF_000708025.1 Charadrius vociferus | reverse complement strand
CTACAGATGTCTTGAAATTCATGAAACAGATGCATAAAAATAGCAGTTTAAACATACTGCTCCCAAGGAATACCAATTATCTCTAGCTTCAGAAATGTTGACGCCCTTTGGGAAAGGCTAGACAGAGCCATCTCCTGGCTAGACAGTAAACAGAAATTCTGTAAACATACACCTTAATGTTTGTGAATAAGCTATTCATCCATTGCAAGAGAAACCCTTTGTGCAGATTCAAGGGTTGGTTTCAAAGGACAGTCTTCATATCTGCATACTACAGTTCCTCAAAACAATCAATTAGTAACTACATGGATGATGCAGAACAACCCATCTTGTTTGCTACTAGGTTTTTGGATAGTATAGACATGAACAGCAATTCTGGAGTAAAAACCCCAAGCCCTAAACCTCTCCTGTTGGCTTGAGAAATACTGACACAGCAATAAAGCTTTATCCTTTTGTCCTTAACAGAAGTCCTAGAAGAACATCCAGGGTGCAAAAGACAAATCTCACGCAAACCTGGTCAGTACTATGATGTGTCTCACCCCGCAACGCTGTCCAATTTCCTTAGGCATAACAGCACGATAGTTAAACTCAGTTACCTTGACTTTTCATGATCAATTGGTAAAAACAAGTAATAGCTATGTTTTTAGGGAGCCTGTTCAGGCTATGTGATTAAGTTACCATGATGAGTTTAACCCTATTTAAGTTTCTAAATATCTCATGTTGGGGGTTTGCTTTTTAAAAAAAAATAGAAACAATAGTATCTTTAGACTGCATCCAGTCTTTTGCTTCAGTAGGTTTCAAAGCTGCGAGTCCCGTTTCTTAGCTAGAAGTCACTATTAGAACTCTTTCTAAAACTACTTCTCTCTCTGCACAAGATCTACAACCCATATACGAGAGTTCTTTTTCTATTTCTACTACCCGAGAAGATGTGAACACAGCAAACAAAACTTCAGTACTTGAGCATATCTCTAGATTCCTTGTTAAACCAACACTCAGGACAACTAACAGATGTGAGACAAGTATGTAGATTTTGTTCAGTTAATGGTCTTTGTTAGTTTTCCTCACTCCTAAAAAAAAGGTATTTCCAACTCATCTGAATGGTTGCAAACATTGACCCACCTGTAAACATAAACAGTACAAACACTACACACAAGGATGGGTAAGGAAAGATGCCACAATCACTAGGCTGAAGCCTAGCAGCATCACGAAACAAAGTGGAATAAAGAATTTGCCATAGCAGTGAGAGCAATCTGTCATCAGCATCTTCTCCAGATTGCGAGTGCAAGCAGTAAGCAACTATAGCCCTCTGAATCAGACTTTATTTTATACTGCACTATATAAGTCTTCACCTCAGAGGGACTAGAGGCTTTTAGATTCTAGTTTTAACTACAGCTGAGCAACTATCCTTCTGTTCCCTTTTTAGAGGCAGATGAGGCTGGGAAGTCTCTTAAAATACACTCTTCAGCCACCACCAGCATGATTATCACTTTCAAAAGATTTGTGGTTTTGACCCTTGAAGTAAAAATTCAGCTTTCTCTGTGAAATCGTCATAAGTCAACCTTGATACATAAGCTCTTTCAGCAAAGGAAACATTCTGAAGAAGTGTCAAAACACAGGGTTTCCAAAATCTTGGTTTTCCTGCGTACCACCATTCGTATGATGGCAGGAGCAGGCACAGCCATTAGCAACAGGAGTGGGTTGTGACCCTCCGCCAACCTGGGCACCATTTCAAAGTGGATCACATACACCAGAATTTGGGGATCTCGGGCTAGAGCAGCACATGACCGAGGTCAACAACGCGAAGCAGAGCGCTTTGGCCCTGGACTAAGGCTGCCGTCCCCTCCTACACGGGTGCACGAGCAACAGCTAGATCATTGGAAGCATTTCACGTAGGCAGTCTGGCAAGTCACAGATGTCACTTTTAAGTAACACAGACATTATTCATAGCCAGTCACTGCTTGCTATCTACAGATAACTGATTGCATTCAGACCAGATTGGAAACAAGGTTGGCTTAAAAAAAAAAAAAAAGAAAAAAGAGCCAGACAATCTGTTCTCTCAGAGCTCCAGCCATTCCTGCACGCAGAAACTGGGAAAGACTTCAACAGCCGGGACCCACACTTTAGCACAATAGCTGCTCAAAGTCAAGAATACAGCAAGATAATGCATTACTAGCCAAGTGCAGTAGAAACCTCAGCAACTACAATTTGAGTCTGCTTTTTACTGCAGCTGAAGAATCTGACTACTTTATTTTCCAGTCCTTGACTGCTCTGTATTCGTGTAATAATTTTTTTGAACATCCATGCTTTCTGCACACAGTATAAACTAGAAGAGATCATTTAACAGCTCAACTGGCCATGTGAAGATGCATGACCCATTTTGCATTTTTTAATTGCAGGAATAAATCTGGTGCTTTTTCTTAAGATTTGTATTTACAAGAGTACATAGGAAAATTTAAACACAGTAATAACAGCACAGATCGCTGGCAATACAAAGTTTATACATCAGCTCATCACCACTTAACTAGAGGTATCACCTCAAATAAACTGATTTCTACACCTATTATATTCTTGGCTTCTTTGCTAAAGCATGGTGTGGCCTACTTATTACACAGCTGCAACTGGGACCTCCCTTCCCTAAGAGCAGGATCTAACAAAGTAGCAGTTTTTGGCAAGTACTTCATAGCCACAACTTGCCTAAATCAAGCTTAATCTCTGTTTAGTTCAAAAGTTTATGAGGTTTGTTATCACCAGGTTTTGGGACTCACAATAACATACTGCAATCAAGAAGTTTTCTTTCTGAAAGAATATACTGATATTTCAAAAATGTAGTCGTGTTCACAGTATTTAAAAACACACTGAACTTACTGTATGATTTTTTTGAAAACTTAACCATTAGATCACAAAGCTGAACTACTAAAAAATATTTTATGCAGATAGCTATAGAAACACAAACTCACATCAGAGCACCATCCTTTAAATAACAGTAAATTAACTTTAATACTCTGTAACACTTCCCTTCCTCGAGGAACTCATCTCTGTCAATACCAAAACCCAGTATGTAGTAAAGCTCAATGAGGAAGCAACACACAATTTGGCACTGCACTCCTCTACAAGCCCTCAGATACGGGACCTCTGAAATCCTCATTAAGAGCATAGTAGCAGACACACAGTATGAATGCATTAAACTTTTTTTGTTAAGCCTTCCTGGTTTTCTACTTTTGTACACCTGATGTATACAAGTCACTGTTCATAAACACCAGACCTGAGTTCGCATTTGTGGGTACAATACAGATCAAGAGATCAAACTAAGAACAGAACACAAAGGAGATGTTTACAAAAGCATATGGCACAATCACACTGAAGAGAGACTAATTTTAGCATTCAAGATCTAGCAAGTTCCATCAATTTTGAGAGGTTGACACAAAGCATCTCTAAATCTCTTGCCACTGTCCTTATGTGCATCAAGATCAATATGACACAAATGAGACACACAAAGCCAAACTTTTCCTTTGGAAGATGTAAACTGAAGTGCTGGAGTTTTTTCCTGGCACTTTCAAAAAAAGCCACAAACACAACAACCCACCAAACAAACAAACCCCCCAAAAACCCAACCAAAACCCACAAAAAAAAATAAGTTATAGTACCCTAGAAAAAGACTCAGAAGATTGGATGGCAAACTAAGAACCAAACACACCACTGACATACAAAATATTTTGTTGATTTTTTTTTCCATTGGAATTAATTCCATCTCACTGTCTATCATACATTAAAGAAAGGCACTAGGGACAAAAGTTCTCAGATTTTATCTACAGGAAAAACATTAAAAAGAAGTCTGTCACGTAGGAGACTTTAGCTTTAGTAATTACTTCCCTCATCCTAGACCGAAAAGATCTGAGGATACGCCCTTTTTTCTCAGGGCATGTACTCCTTCCCTACCATTTGGGTTTAGGCTCATCTTTATCCACAGTTTAGACGGAAACCTCTCCTGAAGTGACTGAGACCTACCCAACCCACCCTACACTCCACCCTCTCCACTGGCGAGGGGTGGTAAGCTTTGGCAGAGAGGCCAGAGGTGACAGCTGTGCTGATGCAGACAAGGCAGGCAAAGGGTTCCAACACCTAATAATCATTGCACCTCCAAGAGCTGTAACCATGTGTAGTAGCATCCCCAACTATTTTAGGACATGCCAACATCTCCGAGGACCACTTTGGTATTAGGAAAGTCATAAAAGTGAGCCAAGTAAAAAGAGCAGAAAGAGAAGTAGGGCGTACCTGCAGAATAAGAGAAAGCATGACGCACAAGAACTGGATAACTGAGGACTTTTAAGACACTACTTAAACCCATTTATGTTTGGGATGCTGCAAGGACTCTGCCTTCTTCATCTGTGCTGACCACATGCAGCCTTCTTGTGCCAGCACCAGTGCTCAGCTGATCACATGGCGGAACAGTGCAGGAATTTAAACAAGCAAAAAGCTAACTCTGCCAAAATAAAAAGAGGAAAAAAAGCAAAATTTCCGGTTGATTTGATTCTTTAAACTGGTTCACCATGAGGTCAGACAAGCAGTAATGCCAATGGAAGGGGAAAGACAGACCACAGCAGCACTTATCTAAATAGTGCTCTAAGCCAGTGGAACCAGGCCCTCTGTGAGCACATTTCCCTTTGCTGTTCTCAAAGCATTATCACTATATCTATGCCAACTGATTCCACTTTCACATTCACAGTGACACCCTGAATCTTTCTCTTCTTTTGCATTTGCCCACTGGGGTAGGGGAGGAGGAAGACACAAAGATAAATTTACTGTAGGTAGGAATTGGCTGTTTGCATTAGAAAAGAGTACCGGAGTTTTAAAGTATAATATATGAACTTCTATGGCCAAAGTATCATCTGAATACTCGCTCTATACAAACAGAATTGAGCAGTGATTAAGAACTCACAGAAAGAATAAAAAAGTGTTACTTACTTATCCAGAACAATGTAATCTGACTAAACAGTAATAGACTCACACACTAGATGGTAGGGGTTGGAAGGGACCTTCAGAGACCACATAGTCCAACCCCCCTGCTAAAGCAGGTTCACCTAGAGCAGGTTGGACAGGATCATGTCCAGGTGGGTTTTGGATATGTCCAGAGAAGCAGATCCCAAAACCTCTCTAGGCAGCCTGTTCCAGTGCTCCATCACCCTCAACATATTACCCTCAAACGCTCACTGGCAATAAGCCTGTTATGTGCAGATACCTTGAACAGTTCTCTAAAGCATCCTCAGATGCCCAGAAGAGCCATACAAATCAAGGGACAGCCTCCATGATGAAGTGCTACAGAACTGTTCTCCATTAAAAGGATTTGTAACAATTTGAGCATCATATCCATTGCATTTGCTTTTTTAAGCAAACTATAAGTGGTACAGATGTACGAGCACCGCTCATACAATAACTTTGTTTCCCGAGGAGTAGAACACCCTGGTTCAGTTATCCTTTGAAGTGTACAACTCCCACCCAGGTCAGAACTATACTGCTATTGCATTACCAGCTGTACTGGGTCACTATAAGCTTGTTTCTATTCAAATGAAAGGAGGAACTGTTTGAAAAGTAGATAAGGTGATTATCATAGAATCATAGAATGCTTTAGGTTGGAAGGGACCTTCTAAGATCATCTAGTTCCAAGACCCCTGCCATGGGGAAAGACAGCTTCCACTGGTTACTTTCTCTTTTCTGCTTCTCCAGATTCTCAATTAGTTGATCTTTACCTCTTGCATCTTTACTGTGTTCCCATGAGTACCATTTTCCTTCCATAATCACCACAAACTCAAGTCCTTGAGTGGAAGAAGAGTAGACCCAAGTCTACCCAACCAGTAACAGGAAAGAACATATGCAATACTTTAGATGGAAATGAAACTAGTTATGCATTAAGTTTAATTTTCAAAATGTCCTCATGACAGACTCTACTAATAAGAAAAAAAACTGCTGGGAAAAACAAAAGCGCATTCGTACTTGAAATTCTTCAATTCTTTAATGGATGCTTTTTTTTTTTAAGTACAGATGGAAAAATGTGCTTTTGGTAGAATAACCAATCATGTGTAAATCTGCCAAAGTAATCAGTACTTTGGTAATCAATACCGGATTTGGTCTTAAGGGAGAAGCTTCCAAAGACATTGCCAGCAGTAGTCCAAAAGTTGTTAACTCTGATTATTTTTACATAAGGTGAATTTGCCCAGGAGTTGCTTTCATGAAACATCATCTTAAAAGAGTTAAGAACTTCAGAGCTGGACATGCTACAGAATACAGCCTTTTTCAGTGTTTTAGATCTTCATTTTGGTTTATGAGGTAGGTTCCCCAGCAGTACTACATACTTCTGTGAAGCATTTTGTCCAGATGCTGCCCTGATGCACCATATTGTGGCTTTACAGAAGAAGCTGACAAACTAGGTCCATCAAATGAGTTCAGTCCTATTAAAAAAAACAAAACAGGACAGCCAGTGGCACCAGAGCTATACATTCTACAGAAAGGGACAGGGCATATTTTAGGTTTTCATTAAAAAATGGTTTTATGAAGCAAAGAGGTGCTGTGTGGAAACAGCAATCAGTAGTAGTCATTCATGTTATATAAGCCCTCCAGTGAACTTGAGTTTCCAGAAGAAACAAAAACACCCTGTCCTTGTTTTTCAATGAATTTTGTCTTATTTCAACAAACATCTTTGACATTTAGTGCAAGCTTCAGTGAAGGAGAACAGCTGTCTAAAGAGATGTTTTAAGATTGAAGCAACACTGAGATGAGAATAATTTTATTTATATCACTAGGCTTTCCTTGAGCTAACAATCTTGCCAAATCTTAGATTGCTCTGGTCACAGCACAAAAATTGAACTATGGAATATCAACTGCAGACTGTTGCCTGTGTTGTCAATTTTTTGTATTGTTGCACTACTCTTTACACATTGGGGTACAGACAGCATGCTATCCACTCAGAGGCAAAGGAAGTGTTACCCAGTCAATATAAGCTTCCTAAAATTTACACTATAAGACTTAAAAACGAAAATCCCACATGACCAGTCTGTCATCCCCTGAAGGCACGTGTCATGCTGCCAGACATGATTAGAATGTGATAAGAAAAGAATTTTAAAAACACTAAAGATCATGTACAGGAAGCAGCTTCAGGGTTATGCCTTATCAATCCAATCTACTTCTAGGTTTGTAATTAATAAGAAATGGTCAGTCAGACAAAACACTCAGTACTTGCAGTAAGACTTATGTATTCTAAGTTCCAAATAAAAGTATCTGTACTTTTAAATGCAAAGCACATTAGTTAAGAAATCTTAGGCATTGTAAGAAAAAAGATGTTTAAATAGTAAAGGCCAGTTCCATTCCTCCTTTTTTATGGATGTCTCTGTCTATTTGTCAGTATTACTGAGCAAAACTTTTTCTAACCATTTATCATTCACATTCTTCTGGTGTAGAATATGGGAGACTTTGATCCTTGAAGTCAATTTCTTGAGCAGGTTGCTCAAGACCAAGATGATCACAAGCATTACGCACTTTATCATTACATACTGAATCCTGAAGTGCTCCAACTGCTGCTGACGTTTAAAGGACTGGCATCTCAGATGCAACTACAGGTTTTTCTTCACATTTAAAGAAGGTAGGGTGTTTTTGGTTTTTTTTTTGTTTTTTTTTAAACTTATCATTCAGGCATATTTGAAGCAGTGCATCATCTGATGAAAACTGAATGCTAATGGAATATAAAAAAAAAAAACGGGGCTTGGTTTCCTTACTAAAAGCAGTATGGCAGCATTGATCAGTAGCAATTTTGAGGCCTCGTGATTGCTCAATAAAACTAGCACCAGGGCTGAGCAACACTTCACTCAAAGAAAGTTGTCACTTAACAGACATTCCATTTTCTAGAATTGCATAGGAATCGACCATTATGGGTAAAAGTTGGAACACAGGAAGTTCCGTTCAAATACACGGGAAAACTTCTTTACAGTTCGGGTGACAGAGCACTGGCACAGGCTGCCCAGGGAGGTTGTGGAGTCTCCTCTGGAGATTTTCAAAACCCGCCTGGACGCAGTCCTGAGTAATGTGCTTTAGGCAATCCTGCTTTAGCAAGGGAGTTGGACTAGATGATCTCTAGAGGTCCCTTCCAACTCTGAAGATTCTGTGATTTTTACTTCTCAGTTGAGGGTGGTGGTTTGTTTTCACTTACTTACCCTTTGCTGCTGGCTATTAACTACTTCCCAGACTGTGCTTGTTTGTACATATTCCACAATAGTAAGTCCTGCAATTCGGAAACATACTTTTGAAATTTCCTCTTTACACCTTGAGTTTCAATCCATTTTAACACCTTATAAGATGCTCAGCACCACAGGTCTAACTCCCTGTCACCCAATGGACAAGCTCCATCGCAGTTAATGTACACTTCTTAGTAGCTCTTGCTTCCACATCCCTATATTGTGCTTTTGCCCAGTCAAGAGGCAACTAGCAACATACTCTATTCAAACCCAGAACAGGATGACAACAGCAATAAAAAAAAAAAAAAAAACCCACCAAAAAAAACAGCTTTACCAGAGGCCCAGGAATCACTTCATTTTTTCCAATATGGGAGAGTGGAACAGCATGCTCCCATCAGCATTCTTATAACAAACGGATAAGCAGGTGTGAACAACATTAGCTAGGGAGTACTAGAGATACACAATTAAAACTGACATTTTTGTGCAATTATAGCTTCTTAGGACACAGGAAACAGTAGCATCACATAGAAATAGCGGTATTTAGAGTCTGCATATAAATTGAATACATCAGCAACAAACAACTAGCAGCAAAGGACATGGAAGAGAGAGGCAGAGGAGGACAGAAGGATTCCTTGAGGAGGTTAAACTGCTGCCACACAAAAATACCCTGTTAAACACTGATCAAGGGTTTCTGTGCCATGTGGGAGAATGTTAATTGTTTACAGGTACTCAAGGCTGGGGGACTTGGATGAATACCAGGAAGCAGTGCTGAGAAAGTCCATTGTACAATTAAGAAGGGAGAGGAATCACTGAAGGAGGCACTTTCATTTAAGCCCATCCTGCTAATTCCTAACCTAATTATTTACCGGTGAGGGTTTCCTTTCCCAAGATTGAATTCAAGGAACAAAAAAAAACACCCTTGAAAGAATGTTTTCATTCTCTTGTGGGAAGAAGGGTTCAAAAGCAGACAGGTCTTGTTTGGTGTAGCACTAACCAGTATTTGTAGAAGATAAAAAACCAAAAAGCCTCCTGGTTTATTTCAGAATGGCTTCAACGCCTGCCACTCAGGTGATTCATTATTAGCACCTCTGTTTTACATCCCCATCAGAAAGTCTATAAAGCTAGTAACACTTTTCACATTAACAGGCTAATGCTTACAACAATTAGCTAAAAACTCTCAAACCACATGCCTAAAATTCTGAGAAAACCATTGTTTTATTTTTAAACAATTTTTTGGTCAAGTTGGACAGATGCTTGAGTTCTGCAGTGCCAGCAATTCCTCCCCATTTCTTTTCTGCAGAAGGTTTTCTGAATACTTAATATTTCGCCCAAGTGTAATTCTTCTGCAGTTAGACTAGTTTAATCCTGGTGGAGGAGTTCACCATGCCCGCAGCTCATGGTTCAGTCCTCGATCACTTTGATCCACAAATCTTCTGGCCCTGGGATGCACAGGCTGTCACCCTATCTCTTGTTTGTCAGGTGGGTCTCATCCCTCCCTTATTTGATGGCCACCCTGCATCCATGGAAACAGATGGACACTGTTGTTGGAAGGTACAACCCACCCAAAGTCTCAGTGGAGACCTCCTGAGGTGCCTCTTCTCCTTCCAAGGCCATCAGAGGGAACATGTAGCAGCCTCAGCCTGCATCCTAAGCAGGATTCCTCCACAGGCCAAAATTTAGCACCTGTTCATCCTTCCTTCAACAGGAGGACCAACAGTTATGACCCCAAACGGCCTCCTCATGATTATCTAACACTAACAGTACGTGCACAGGGACACGTGAATCCTTAAGCCAACAAAAGGCATTTCTCCTGTGGTCTCAGGCAGGCCTATCTCACCCCTGTACCTGCAGGACAGGCTCACTTCAGCACAAAAGCTCCCCAGGAATGAGGGCGATAAGGGAGCGCTCCTTTGGCTATTCAGCGGAGCCCATTTCTTCCTCCCTCTGCTGTCTGCAGGCCTGGTTAAACTAGTTTGGGCGGCTTACCAGGGGCCTGGAGAGAGACATCAAAGTGTTTGCTCTTCTTCTGTTGTCTCCTGTGTTTGTGGAGCGGCGATTATCAGCCTTTGGCCTCCATCTACACAATCGGACCACATGACCACCCTCATGGAGCCACCACCACCACCACCACCAGCGCACGTCCTTGTCCTGCCAGAGGGCCTTCTGGAGAAGGAAAGCCTGGCGAGGAAGAGCTGTCTCTCCAGGCATGGAGTACCACAGCCTGCCGGGCTCCTGCCATACCCCTGCGGTCAGCTGGGGCGACCCGAGGCCAAAGGCTTCCTTCCACTTCACATTTTCCAGCGCTACTTGCAGGGTCACGTCTGTCTTCTCCCCACAGAAAAAAAAAAAAAAAATGAAGCGAGATGTCACCCCAAAAAGATGCACATCTAAACGTATCTTTGAGCATATGGGCTTGCACCTCTGGGCTTGTTCCCTTTTCCTTTGGGTTTCAATAGAACTTTGCACATTAACGCAGAGACACGGCAAGCAGAGGAATGATAAAAATAGGGAGTCCTCCGGATTTTTTGTTGTTGTTGTTGTTTCAGGGTTTTTTTGCATTGGCAGGTTGCCCTCTGTCCTACAAACACATTTATAATTCTACTTAAATGAGTGAAATAATAATTTGGAGGGGGAAAGCGCATGGTTCTTCGTTTGCTCTCAGTGTCACAGCCAACAAGTCTTTTACCTGAGCCTTAAACTTCAGTCTTGAGACAAGGCCAGGCAGAAGCGCTGTGAGCGCCCGCCACAAAGCGCACCGACAGAGGGGCGGGGGGGGGGGGGCGCCTCG
>NW_009647572.1:2774222-2786656 GCF_000708025.1 Charadrius vociferus | reverse complement strand
CGGGGGCCGCAGCCGCTCCCCGCCGCCTCCGGTGACCGCCCCCCCCCGCCCGGGGCGTGAGGCGGGGAGAGCCTTCCCTCCTGCCCGGGGCCTGCCTGCACCCCCATCCTCGGTCTCCTTCGAGGTGACTGGGGGAATCCTCCCGGGTCGAGGTGGCCTCTCGATGATCGGAGGGCTGGAGCACCTCTGCTGTGAGGAGAGGCTGAGGGAGTTGGGGTTGTTCAGCCTGGAGAAGAGAAGGCTCCGGGGAGATCTTATTGCGGCCTTACAGTACCTAAAGGGGCCTACAGGAAAGATCGAGACAGACTGTGACAGGGAGTGTAGTGATAGGACGAGGGGTAATGGCTTTAAACTGAAAAAGGGTAGATTTAGATTAGATACTAGGAAGAAAATCTTCACCATGAGGGTGGTGAGGCACTGGAACAGGTTGCCCAGAGAAGCTGTGGATGCCCCATCCCTGGAGGTGTTCAAGGCCAAGATGGATGGGGCTTTGAGCAACCTGGGGGGAGGGGTCCTCACCCATGGCAGGGGGGTTGGAAGTAGATGGTCTTTAAGGTCCCTTCCAACTCTAATCATTGTGTGAAACAAGATCTCCATCATTCACCAACCTTTCACTCAGCTAGATATTAAGCCACCATCACAAGTCACACCGACTCTGTGGCTGCAATTCCATCACACCTCTCCCAGGAGAGGAGATAAGGGCATATGGCATTCTTTCCACCAGGGCCATGAGGCCCTCACTGGAAGTTAATAGCAGGTAGAGCCCTACCACCACCATCTATGAGCTTTCCATACCCCACCAGTCAACTAGTACATCTCCAGCCATCTCAGAGTCTGTACGTGGTGTTTGCCTGACCAGACCTGGCTGCCACCCTCCCTGTTGCAGCACCCTGCCTCTCAGCCCATCCCGGCAGTCACCAGCTGCAAGAGAGCCCAAGGCAGGTGCTGTCACACTAGTCTGGTTTTCTTTGCAAAACCAGAAACGTAGTTAGAGCTCAAACCCCATATTTTGGTATTTAAGTGAAAATGTCGAGGACTGTCATTAATTTTGCATATTTTTCATCTATGCAGTTTCAAGGTGACTATTCCCAAGCATGTCTCCTGCAGACAGCCAGCACTGATGGGATACACCTTCTCAGGCAGGTATGCTCTGCCCTCTACGCTGGTAACACACTTGCCACCGTTGGCCCAACAGCTACAGAAACACTTCAGTTTTGGAGATCCTCCCTGAACTAAAAGTTCAGAAATACAAATTTAACCACAAGCCCAAAAGATCTCAGCCTTTTTTTTTTTTTTAGAATTGCGCTTGGTGTGCATCTATTGTGTTACAGTTGCAGCATGCACACAGAGGTTCACGTGTCTTCCAAGTTGTTTTTCTTAAGGCCCAAATTCATACCCGCACCAAGCCGTGTGCATACTTGTGTTAGAAATTTAGAGATAATTATTTTGCAATGTATCCTTCTCATACTTATTTTATTCTGTAAAGTATCACAGAACAAACTAATTTGTAGGCGAGTGCTGGAACTGTTTCACAGGAAAGAAAATTGAGGCTACCAGAATGCTGTTAGACATTAGTGTTACAAAATTGTCTCTAAACAGTAATTTTAGAAGGATGTCAAGAATTATCTCTTTTCTATGCACCCTTCCATAGTACCATTTTTTAATCATTTTTACCTTCCTTAAGCATGACACAAAGTCAGATAAAAACTTAGAGCCTGCTGGCATTATTGAAAACATGGCTTTACTCCTCACCCCCTGCACTACTTTTATCCTTAACACATGCGTACTCTTAAAGAGTTTTAAACACTTTCTCACAGTGTACACTATGACACGGACCTGTAACCAAATAGAAGGATTACTCAAGAGTAATCTATTCACATGCATCATCCCATACATTTTTGCTTACTGCTGCAGAAAACATGGGTACTAATCATCTATCAGAGGCGTCTTGTCAGAAAGCATTTGCGTGAGAAAAAGCTAGCTTTTAAGGACGCCTGAAATAGGTTCATAGTGACCTATTCTGTAGTCATAGTTTTTACGATACCTACATACAAATCAAGACTGCAAGCAAATGGCTCTGGAATTATTTATCAGAAGGACTGCTTCCTAAAATTTACCTGGGGTTTATTGCTACTTCCAAAACAGATTTGTGACTTGCAGAAATGTTGCACCATCAGCTCTGTGTTTTCTGGTGACAAGTCCTCAAAATTATCTATAAACAAGTTCAAGCTCTGCATCTCTAAATACATCTCCATTTCCTGAGGTCAAGTCTTACGTCACCAGTTTCCCAACAGGCAGAAAGTTACTTGAGTCTCTTCAGAGACTTCAGTCACCAACCTTATTACATGGTATGGTCTTTGACTAGTTGTCAACCACTACAACTAATAAAGAGACAGAAGGATGCTTTTCTACTCCTGTATCTTTTTAAATGGAAATGCTTTGTCCATGATAAGGTGCTTCACCTTGCTTGGCAACGATTTCAGTCTTTCTTCAAGCTTGCTGTATATACAAACTTGGATGAGAGACTAATTTTCCCAGAGATTCTCATCCTCTAGCCACAGCACCCTTTTGTTTCTCTTGTACCCAAAGATGACTTTTGCACACCAGACCTTATGCTTTGAAAAGACTAGCGAGACTAGTTTCTCTTCCAGCCACGCATTGCAGTCTCCACAATGATAACTCTCGGAAGAGTGAAGAGCTTAAAACTGCTCCAAAAGTGGTATGACAGAATGAGTCTCAAAGCCCTCAGATCAAAAATGAGTAAAACCTGCCACCAGGAAGACCACCTGCACATCTCTGCATTCAGAAGCTGTCAGTTCTCTGCTCCACAAGGACTGCTCTACCAGAACAAAGCTGAGAAGAGCTTATTTGATTGACAAGCATATGTATCCCTATCATCCACCCTTCTCTGCCCCCACCACTCCTCACATCAGCTATAGGCTAGCGCTACTGCACCCACCACAGCAGTGAACACCACACCTTGGTTTAGTCTCCATCATCATGCTACCTCGCTGATGGACAACTATACTTTAAAAAAGCCAGAGTTAACGCTACAATCAATTCACTATGATAAATCAATTATCTAAACCACTTGATTTTTCCCATGGCAAGTAATGCAAAACCTAGACAAGGGAGAACTCGCTATTGGAATTAATAGCTGTAATCAAGAGGTTGGAGGCCAGTTGTGCATCACCTCTGTAGCTGGGAAGCCACATTGGGAGGTCTGCAACACTACAGCCTGTGCAGCACAGCAAGCTTCTGCAGCATCTTCTGTCCCTGATACTTCACTGATACATAAGGCCACTACATACTAGCTAAGCAGCCTCTTGATTTTTTTGGGGGGGGAGTAGGGGATTAAAGTTGAAGGCGAAAGCTCAAGGACTGAACAGCATAAGAGGCTAAACACCACAGGGTTTTCACCGTCATCATACTCGAGCTAGAGATAGAATTTAAGGGATATACTAAACCTATCATATTCTTCAAGTTTAGAGAGACTCTTGTGGACACCTGTGATTTGCTACTCAAGCAGAAAACAAAAATTCAAATAAGCCAATAGATCCACTCCAAGTTAGAATACATTACAAGAGTCAACTATTACATGTTATTTTTTTTTTAAACTATAAAAAGAGGCAGTCAAAGCAACGTTTCAGTTAGGTAGAGAATGCTGCATTAATTTCAAAAACTAAATAGAGGTAAAGTTGGAGTCTGTTGCACTGGTTAATGAATGAGGTGACTGTTTTCAAAGATATCCACACATGTACAGATCATAGCTAGCATGAACAGTTTTTACAGCACTGCTGTATAATCTCATTCAGTTATTTGACTACTGATGGTAATTAAGGACCATAATCCATTGCCAAAAAATAAACAAATGTGAGCAACCACCAATACTTAGGCAACGGCAGAAATTGTGTGTGGATATTCCACGTTTATTGCCAAATACTTAGCTCTTCAGAGAAAATTTGAAGTTAAATTAAGTCCTTGAGTATGTACAAAACATAAGAATGGAGCCAAACACTTTACAGTCACAGGAAAAACAACAATACTTGAGAAAGTTTTGTTTTTGTAGAATTAGTGTCTCGAACCTGGATAACGAGGAACAAGATTCACAGATAGGAACTACTAAAGCAACAGAAAACCACAAAGAAAGTTTAAGTTGTATGGATAGCGCCAATTCAGCCTTCTTTCCTTTGGGACTCGCACAGAAGCACAGCTATACCCCAGACTTTTTGTAGGATCTGACCCTAGTAAGGTAAGTACTTTACCATGCATATTGCTTATTAACTACCAAAATTGATGTAGTAGTACTGAGGTATTAAATCAAAGAAATGTGCATCGTGATTAGGGGTACTAGCTGTAATGTATTACATATGAAAATGAAACATTATGTACGAAGAGAAACAAGCATAGCAACTGATATCTACAAACTGAAGTCACAGTGGCACATTGAACAATTTTAGGTTAACCAGACTCACTTAAAAATAGAAACCAGAGGCTGGGCTCTTCTCTCACCCCATTTTACATGTCTTTACTTCCATTGATTTCAAGTGGAGTTCTTCACAATTTATGCCATTGTGAGAGCAGAATCAAGCCTTGTGTGTTTGAAAGGAAACAGCAGACATGTTTCCCACCACAGTGCATGGGGATATTTTAAAAAAACACGAGTATATGAACTGTGAAACCGATAGAGTACACAAGTGAAGGCAGGCAAAGAGGCTCTAGCTGGGGGTGGTGGTGTGGAACTTGCAGCTTACCCAGTTTTATTGGGTTTGGCTGTTTTTTTTTTTTTGGGGGGGGGGGGTGTTTTTTTTTTTTTTTTTTTTTTTAAGACTTGGGATTTGAATTAAGAAGTCAGAAGCCCAGTCATTAAACTGGCTTTCAGATAAAATTTTAGAAATAAATATTGTATTTTATTTCTGACAGACATCATTGATTTGTATTTTCCTACAGTTATTCCATAAAATGAGGAGCAGGCCATTTTCTTTGTGAAGGAGACAGACTTTCCATTCCCAGGAACTGAGAAGTGGGAGGGAGGTCTGAACTATTTGCACCACTAGAAATGGTGCCTAACCATCACTCACACCCAAGCTCAAGTAGATGATCTTCCAAAACTCTTCCCAATCTAACTACTGTAATATTAGTTGTCTGGATGAAAAAGCAACACTTGTGACTGGAACTCAAGTCAGAGAAAGTACTAGCTGATTTACAGGTGACAAAACCACTTCATGGTTTGGACCTATGGCACAACAGAAGCTACAGATTTATGGGTTTTTTTTTTTGGGTAGCAGCATGTGGTTAGGAAGCTCCTCTTTCACCACTCTGGTGAACAACTCTGTGCACTAATACAATAATTGTGCTGGTCTGTATTGATTTGGGAAGCTCACTTAAAACAAAAAGCAAGAAAACCCACAAACATATTCAAACCATCTCCACATCCCTGCTCAAGCTGTGCCAGCAGAACTAAGTGGAAGGGAAATAGTATTTTACAGAGGGAATACAGACTTATTTCAGTGTTTTATTGGGTTTATATACCATAGTAATGCAAGATTGAAGTCATTCATACTCATTCAGAGTCCAACACTGACAGAATATTACTGTAACTGCCTGTTTGAAAACGCTTTTCTCCCACCTTCACTCGTGTACACAACCAGTGTCGCAGCTCACATACTGTTTTTTAAGTCTCCCCCTGCATTCGAGCAGGAAGATGTGCTGAAGTTTCCTTTTAACAAAAAAGTCTAGATTCTGTTCTCACAATTGCATTAAATATTGGCTGATTTAGTACATGACAAAGCAGGAAGAAGGTAAGTGCATGGAACTGCACAAAGAAGGATGACTTCTACCTGCAGAAAAAATGTTGCATAATTCAAGATATACCTGCTGATTTTCATGAGACCTGTTCTTTCAAAGAATTATTTTCCTTCCAGAGGCCATGGGAAGGTGGAAAGAGGCCCAAGAACAAACACATATGTCCTTGAATGTACAGCTTTGAGTGTTTTGGAGTTAGTATTTACTTGTTGAACACTGACTTACACATCAAAGTTAAAAAAGAAAGCCTTAAATGAACAGGAGCCTGTTATCACCTCAATTCCGAAAAATAAGGCCATCAAGTATACCTTTGTGCTACTACACCACAGTCAAAGACTCCTCATCACATCAGTACCTCTTTACAGCATCAGCTCCAGATTAATAAGACATCAACTAATAGGTCAAAAAGGTTTATGAACAGCTACAGTACAATGAGACAGACAAGGAGACATTAAAAACTAACCCACCAAAATTACAGCCTAAAAGATGGCAGAATCAGAACTAGACAATAGAGCTCTGAGTGTCAGGGGAGATTTTGCAAAGAAATCTGAAAAGCAATAAATCTACAGCAATGAAACAGATGCCTGCTTGTCACTGTGGTCACTTCAGTTCAATCAAATACCTGCATTGCTCAAGCTCAATATATTAACAGCTAGTCTAAAACCATAAGAGCTGTTCTTGCATGAAATCAACAGTTTCGTGTAACTGCAAAATCATGTATTGAGAAAGAAATGGGCTATTAGCCTGGACTACTGAACTATGGCTTCGCACCACCTGAAATCCCCTGCAAAGATTGCCCAAGCAGACTGTCTGTATGAAGGGTTAGGGGTTAAAGCCTGACGTTTACTGGATTCACAAACAGCTAAATCAACCATTCAGCTCACTAACCTACTCGGCAGCATCCTTTGCTGTGAGCGCTTCCACAGCTTTTTGGCAGCTCATACTTCAACACGTTAGCAATCCATAGGGCTCCCTCTTACCACACGGATGCTCTCTCCAGCCTCACCCTAATAGACAGCTGCCTTCCCCAGAGCCTCCTAACAGGAGGCCAATGCCCCGCAAAAGGCGACCCACTTTCTGGGATCTGACTGCGGAGCAAAGCTGCTGTAACACAACCACTTGCTTTTTTTTTTAGGCAGTTCACGCTTCTCCTGAATAGTGGTGGTACCCCTTAGTAGATACGTGCCGAAATCCAGTCCTACACTGAGCTGCTGAGAAGACAGAACAAAGCTGCATCCTGGGTAACAACATCCTCACCAGGTTGGAAGTTACATACTTTTCCGGTATCTCGGTACAGATGAGAGCCTGGTCTGCTTTCTACATGTTTGGCAGTACTCTAAGATATTCGTTGGCTATTGGCCTGCCAAGCTGTTTAGGCTTCTAAGTTCCTTTGCACTCGCTTTATACTATTAATTTTGTTAAATATAAACATATCCTCTGTGTATCTTATTCCCATATTCCATATGCACAGAACAAACTCATTTCAGGCCTAGGATGAATGGGAACTCAATATTTATCGCACAGATCCACCATGCTTTGCAAACAAGACTGAAAAAAACCTCTCACAATGAAGTTATCCATATGATCTTTCTGATGAGCAAAGCATGAGAAAACAGTTCAAAGCTCTCAGAAAGCCATATGTATACTTTTACAAAAGACATCTGCAATTCACCAGTGAGGTTCTAGACCTAGCATAATTCATTTAGCAGTCTGTATATATAGATGCAAATACACTAGGTTCAGACATTTCTTCAATGCCTTCATAAAACTCATTTGAAAGTACATAAATATTCACACTTTGAATAGTCATCTCAGCATGTGAAGTTTTTATTTTTCTACAGAAATACCAATTCCTGCAAGGAGGGTGAAATAAAGTAAAAATATATTAGTCCTAAAGTATGCACACAAACACATGCAATTTCTTTACATAAACACTTTAGAACTTCTGGGTGATTAACTGTAACACTTGATTACAAAAAGATCTTTAAAAAACATCTTCACTAATCAGGCACTAATTTTTAACATACTTGAAAACACATGGGCTTTTACTGCGGTTAGACAAGTTGATCAACACTTGAAAGCGCAAGGCGGCTTTCAATTTGTGCCATGGTTATCGTGCGTTTGTGCTGCTACAGAAGTGGGCCATGGGTGAGGGCAGTGTCCAACGAGCCCATGCGCTCGACAGATTGAGCAAGAGTGCCTGGGTGCCTCGCGGAACCTCTTGCTGAGCTAGCACTCTCCCCGTCACGGGAGTACTCTGTTAATGAAGAGATTAGGGGAGGGTAAAACGGGTAAAGCTGAACAATTACGGCACTTGTGTCAGAGGTGGTTTACATTGCTCCAATAAGGAACATGGGAATACTGAAGAGATGTGCACTTTGAGGAGCGGTATAGTGGTATCTGTCTAGATACGCTAAAAGATTCAACTGCACAGTTCTTAACATGCAAGTTTCTTATTTCAGTCTTTTTAAAACTGGTGAGAGAAGATGCAGAACAAGAGGGTGCCAGAGTCCTACCACACAGCATAACCTGAAGCCTACATTGCTATATTCATAACTGCACCTATGTCCTTATTTTCTTTTTACAACACTCAAACACCTTCAGAAATGAAGATCTTCGGACAATGAAGACTACCTTTATGAAAATTTAAGGGACTAGCATCATCCTGCTTAAAAAAAAAAGTCTGCAAGTTTTAATATACGCATCATGATATTGACATGCAGATTTTTAATCATGCTGGTTGCAATTATACAAATCAGCGATCAAATCCACTGAGAAGTCAGTTTTCGTATACACCACATTAACACAAACATTAGACATGGATTTGGCACGTTGCCCTCAGAGAAGCCTAGTTCTAGAATCATGTAATATTGAGATTGGGGCTACTTGATGCAAGATTAGAAGGCAACACGCTCAAAAAGGTGGTTATAAAAATATCACAGGAAACAATTTTTTTTTTTTTTAAATAAAAGCAAAGCAATCATATTTCAATATTTGGATGGCAGTTGGAAATGCTTTTTTGGCATGCAGCTGCTCCACGAAGCCAATATTGTGTGTAACTGGAAACATTTCAAAAAAACAGAATTGTTACTGAAGTCAAAGACCGTAATTGCAAGCTGTGGGATCTGTGTTTAGATAAAAGAGGGGCAACTGAATGAAACTGTTACAGATATAAACCTACAAGCACACTCCATAATACTCTTATCGCTTTATCGCCAACTCAGTAGAACTAGAGAGCGAGGGAGTAAGGGGGGGGAAGGCAAATGAAGGCGAGAAGCACACAAGGCAGAACAGCAAGAGCTATCAAGTGCTATAAATCAATGTTTCAAACACAAACCTTAGACAAGAGTACATGACTTTGGTACAGAACAACTGAAATAACACAGTTCCAGCTTTTGTTGATGTGTAATCCACTGGAAATGAAAGGCCTGCCTGAGAGACTGTCTACCCCAGGTTTACTAACTAGCAAAACACTCTGAGCTTGATAGGTTCTAAATGATCTTGAAAAGCAACCTGCCAATCTTATGGTTATATTTAAGAACTTTTAAGGAGTTAGCCTTCCAGGCAGAGTTCCAAGAAAAGGTAAACTAGGAAAAAGCTGTCATTTACAGATATTTTAAAAATATTAAAAATGTTTGTATTGGCTCATACCTTTTGTATCTGAGCACTTCACTCATTTCATGCATTTAACAAAACCTTCTTGCACGAGAATATGCTTGAGAAGTATTGTCAGTTTGTGCTGAGAAGTCATTTGCTCATTTAGCTTTGCCAAAAAAAAGTATATTTATTTAGTGCGCAATATAAACAAGCAAAATACAAAGAGGAAGAGTTACAGCAGACCACTTATGAAATTTTCTTCAGTAACTGGAAATATCCTTTGACAATGAACCAGCAGCCAAAGAGCTGTTTCTGTAAGAAAACGTGTAATTTTGTCAAATTGTGATCTGATAGTCTATCTGGGAATTTCTTCCAGAAATGCCATGACTTCAGTGTGCTGTTACTTGCAAAACATGTTTCTTCCCATCATTCTTCAGCCATAAGGTGGGAGGGGGAAGAGATGAGCGATAGCTGTGCTGTATCCTTCCAAGCTGGTTCTTCCCATTATACAACTCCTAATCCAAACAATTTAAGCACACAAGTAAAAGCTACTCATTTCTGTAAACATTTCCAGGAGCAGGACCTAAGCTTGCATGGCTTACACCAAGCATATACTAATGACTAGAGCTAACCTCAAGTTTACCTCTGTTTAAACAGAATAAGCAGAAAACAGTGTTGGCCAAACTGAAGCTTAAGCCTTAATACAAGGGGGTAAATGGAATATTGATACAAGCCACTTGGTCATTATGCACAGATCTCAATCAAGAATTCTTAGTGCAACATTGTATCATACAACAATTTTCCCAGAAACACAAATGATGCTTTGTAATTATTAAACAAAAAAAAGTAATGTTTCAGAGCATGTTTTTATACCCCAACAGCAGGGATCTCTTTACTTTACCATAAGGTAGTGGTTAAAATTTTAAACAAAACCCAGTTTGTTTGTTTGTTTTAAATGGACTTCACCACTGCACATACAATTAACTCTGGAATGCACAAGACAGCATCCAAGCAAACAGAGGCTTTAAATTTAAGTGCAACTCTCAGTGTACTCTGTTAGAAGCTGCATATAGCAGCTGCTGACAATATATTACGCCAGATCCATATTACAAAGGGAAAGGACTTTTAGGCTAGGACACAAAGGCTGCAGCATTAGAAAGGGTCAAAGCAATCCGCGAAGCCATAATATGAACCAAAGCCATTTAAATTACTCTGTAAAATGTAGACGTTCATTAACATAGAAAAGTTTCACAGGAAAACAATGACAAAGTAAAAGCCATCTGATTTTCATATGCTAATTAATTAAATATGCCAAATGCATTTAATCTCTTATTATAACCATAGGGGGAGACAGACCAAACTCTTGAAGTTCTGAAAAGACAGGTCATTAGCGTGCCAAGTCATTCTTCAGATCTCCGCCTTATACTCAAACTTACATTCCCAACTTATTATATATGTAAGTAAAACCTGGCTTCCCCCTCCCGCCCCCTCCATTTCTCCTTCTTTGGAAGACACTTGTTATCTCCTACTCCTGTATTCTAAACGTCTTAATAAATGTTAGAAAGAACTCGTTTGCTAGGACATAAAAAGCAGCACAGAAGCCGTTTTGCCAAAAGCCGGAGTTAAACGCCCCAGTCTCCCAAAGATGTAGAATAAGCCAGTTGAGAATGAGATTAATAACATTCTTGCACATATGCATGAAAAATCCATGCATAGTTTGTAGTCGTTCACTTTTAAGTTCAGCTGACATTTCTAGCCATTTCTTGCCTTTCCAAACAAGAAAAGGATTCTGATGTTTACGTAAGGTTCTTCTTGCTTAATAAATCTTAAATTGAAACAGATTTTTTTTTTTTTCAAACAATTACCTTCTTCAGAGTTATCATACTACAGGATATTAGGAAAAACCAGACTCTCCTGTTGCTTTTACCCACATCTGACTCCAATCTTAATAGTTTAGCTATTAACCCTGTAAGGTCCCCACACGCACACCTTGCCCAGTTGACGTTAAAATTTTTATGTGACTGATCTGGGCTTACTCATTACAAAACCTTTTGTTATACAGAAAGAGAGCGGCTCTGTGGACCTTGATTTACAGGACACAATTAACCGTGTTGTTGGCAGAACTGCACCAGCCCGGCTCATCCGGGGCTCTGCGGTGAGAAATGAAAGGATCTGTCACTGCAGTCAGAGTAACTGCTCTCCTTCCCTCCTCTCCCCTTCCTTCCCTTTCCAAGCCCACTCTGACCCGCTGACATTTTGGGATGAAAACCTGGCCACTGTGATATACCTATGCTGTAGAAAAGTAATACAAATAACAGTAATTCCTCCTAAAGATAGTAATAACTAGAGCTAAAGAGGGAAAAAAACACATCCTGCCAGAAAATCTCAGCAGTCACTCTGAGTTTGCCATGCAAAACATGCGGTTTAAAGCCCTCAGTTACCAGCTAAACAGTGAAAATGGGGAACTTCACCGGCCGTAACACTAGCCATTTATTTGTGCCACCTTTTAGGTTTTAGCATGTAGGGAATATGCATTGTTAACCTTTAAATCCTCTATATAAACATTTCTCAGAGAGCTTGTAAAATATCCACCCCACCCCCCCGCTGCGTTTCCTGGCTCTCCAGTTGATGGCATTTAGAAACACTGGTACCGGCGGGTGCTTTATTTTGCTTTCCTCGGCCACCCCGCTGGGGTACAATGACAGATTCCTGTCCAAGGCCAGACCCGGTGGCCCCCGGGCTCGGACCACAACGAAGGCGCCCTGGACTCAGCCCGGCCCGGCCAGACGATAAATGGTCGCTGCCGGAGTTTGAAATCCCGCGGTGGGAATAAATATTCTGGGAGAAGGGGCTTGGGGAGAGTCCATCGCCCTTCCAGAGCTCTCTTCATCGAGGAAGGAAAAAATAAAGACATACTTCGGCTAGGTCCGTAGTCAGACGCTGTCGGGGGGGTTGGGAGGGTTACTCCCCAGTAACAGCGCGCTGGCCGGGGAGAGCCCGAAGGATGCCGCCGGGATGGGCGAACCGAGGTC
>NW_009647572.1:2727109-2773188 GCF_000708025.1 Charadrius vociferus | reverse complement strand
AGGCTCCCCCCCGCTCACCCCCCATCCCTCCGTTTCTCCCGGTCAGACGGAGCTCTGAGGCCGACTGCTGGGTCCTCGCCGTGGGAGCTGGGGAGAGAAAGTTAATTAAAAGCTTTTCGCGCTGAGCTGAGCAGAGGTGGGCGATGGAGCCCGCTCCGGCGGTACTTGCGACCCACGGTATTGTCGGTGGGCTGCACATCCCCGCCAGTTACACCCGGGGCACTGCTTGGGGGAACGGAGCCATCACCTTCCTTGGCCATCGTCCCTCACCCTCGGCCTTTGACACCTCCCGGGTGCGTGGAGCCAGTAGCCACCAGGCTTAGAAAAGCTCCTTGAGAAGGTTGGCAGGGGTGGGCACTTGCCAAAGCAAAGCAGCCCCGGTGTTAGCGTAAATCAGATGGCAAAACGAATGTGGTAGGCATTAAAGGGACACTGAAGTGGTATACATTTAAATCCCTTCCCTTGTATCGGTACCGGCACTTTCGGCATCTGTTTAAGCCGTTGGAGTTCACCGTCCTTGTCTCAATTACTCGCGCCCTTGAAGCAATGTGAATTGAGCTCCCAGTTCTCTGGTGGTCTCGCAGTGTTCAAACCCTCTACGAAAAAATCAAAGAAAAGGATGAGTAACAATGAAGACGTTTAACTTGTTATATTTTTCTTATAGATGCAAATTGGAGGGTGAGTTAATTTAACCTGAGTGGCTCCTAAGCGATCGCAAACTCTCCCCGCTTGGTGAAACAAATGTGTTTGGAACCGTGAAAGCTTAATATAAAGCCGAGATTTGGTCTGTTGTCTGGCAGTGTCTCTCTTGATTCTCTAAACAAGGAATTATTTGAGGTTGGGAAATGGCAATTTTCCCTTTGTGTTTTGAAGCACATTTGGTTTTCCTGTGTTAGCAAAGTTTTTTGTCTGGAATCCAATCTGGTCAAAATCATCTTTCTGTATCAAAAAAAAAAAAAAAAAGTAACACTCACAGGAAACAACTTTAGGCTACAACCCCTGGGCTACAACTTTATTACAGGCAAGAGTGTTAAACCTACTTATCACTTTAAAAGTTTCAGCTGGGATTCTAACCCTGGGTGCTCTGCTCGGCTGTTTCCTTGCAGCCTGGATGTAGTGTCACCATCCCATTGCTGAACGCTTCCTCGTAAATCTTAGCCAAGTCTGAAAACAAACATTTTCAGATTGCATCTGCATGGAAGTTTTTGGAGAGAAAGCAAAGACGCTTGTACGGACAGGTGAAACCTCATTGCAGAATCACACAGAATGGTCAGGGTCGGAAGGGACCTCTGGAGATCATCTAGTCCAACCCCCAGATCATGTAGTCCAACCCCCAATTAAAAGAGGTCTCCATCACTTCTCCATCAGAATGGATGTCTCCTATAATTTAAGAAAAAAAAAAAAAAGGATGAAGTAGAAATGTGAAAAAATGAATCCATTCTGAAGGCAATCTGAAGAAAAGGGTGGCAAAGATGGCAAAAAGGCAGCTTGTAGCCGTCTGCTGCTATAGAGCTGTTTGTCCCTTGTCCTCTGTTCTTCCCTGCCACCTATTCAGGCATTTCTGTAGCACTTATCACTAAGATCTAAATATGTTTAGGCTGTGCTGCCAGCATTGCATGATTCCCCTCATTTACTTCTTCCCACTTCAGGTTCCAAAGGCATAGGAAATAAGATTGCTTGGCTTTTAAATAACCTTGTCAAAGGTGTTTACAGTCATATATTAGCAGATCTGAATCTGGAATGAAAGAATTTATGGCCAATGCACTCTTTTAAGTTGTATATCTGTTTATCTGATCCTCACTTACAAATGCCTCTAATTAAGCTATAAACTCTTCGTTTCTACTTAACCATATGGGTAGCTTGGGAAGTTTGCTACGGTAATGTAATTTACCCGTCCTACAGCCACGTCTGCAATGCAAATCCAGCATAACTGCTTTAATAGTGTTACAACCCGCTCTGTTTTTCACAACATGGACAGAAATAAAGCCTGTCCAAGTTACCAACAGTAGTCCTGATGAAACAGCGCAGACAGTTTTCTCTTTAGACCTATGGCACTTTGTGCCAGGGAGAAAATATGCCCACAACCCTGCGAACAGTAGGAAATAAGATAAAAAAAAAACACAAACCCAATCTGCAAATGCAAGTACTGGGGAAGGGGCTATAATCTTCTCCATCATTTTTTTTTTGCACTTTCTGTGGGAGCTACTTGGCTCCCCTGTGATTTTATTGCATTCTATCCTGGGGTACTATTTGCGGTTTTTAGTTGGATGCACTCTTCATTCACTTGAAGTCTGGATAATTTGAGGATGGGGTCTACTCTGCCACTGGAGTGGGTTGAGAGAGGGTGTGAGGAAAACTTGCGCATAAAAAAAGCACAGATATCTATTTGTATATCTTAAACTTTTATTCAATATTTCAAAAATATTTATGCAAGAAAAAACATATAAACTATTGATAAGCAAGTTTAGGAGGGGCTTGAGTCCCAGCTTTGTTACCTAAACATAGTAAAAACCCCACTTCCATGGGACTGTTGCCTATTGTATGAAAAAAAGTATTCGAAAATATGTTCTATATTCAGGATTTTTCTCTAGAAAGTAGTGCTGGCTGATCATGAATTTCATGTGAGGAATGCAATTCCGGGCCTCTGTTGCAGGAGCTTAAAATTTGAAAATGTAAAATATGAAAAATTTTTGTGTGAGTTTGAAGTAGGAGGAAAAGCATCCGTACAGACTCACACAGGTACACTAGAAGGAAATGCCTAGAGCAGCCCATCAGACTTTCTTTTCCAATCCTACCTCTTCCAGTGAATACTTTAAATATTTCTTATTATCTTTGAAGTATCCCATGTTTTCATACAGAAAGGACTAACTCACTCTTGATAGGCAAAATGTTGCATAAAACAGGTTTTGTGTAAAGTTTACATACAGAGTTGCAACTGCAAGTGCAGGTAGGTGAACAAACAGGTAGCAAACATTTTTGCTAGATAGCAAAAAGATAATCTAGCACTGGTGTAGCTTTGAGGCTAGCCCAGCTTGGAAGAGGTGGCTGGACCAGATGGCCCCCTGAGATCCCTCCCAACCCCGATCCTATGATCTAGAGCTGTTGGATTCAGCCAATATAGAAGATATAGGTCAGACTATGCTGTCTAAAGCAGTTTAAGTATTGGGGAACAGAAAAGGCCATGCTTGGAGATGGAGAGTTTGAGTAAAGCATAGAAACATAGAATCATAGAACGGTTTAGGTTGGAAAGGACCTTGAAGATCATCGAGTTCCAACCCCCCTACCATGGGCAGGGATACCTCCCACTAGACCAGGTTGCTCAAAGCCCCATCCAGCCTGGCCTTGAACACCTCCAGGGATGGGGCCTCAACAACCTCTCTGGGCAACCTGTTCCAGTGCCCTACCACCCTTAAAGTGAAAAACTTCTTCCTAATGTTTAATCTAAACCTGCCCTCTTCCAGTTTAAAGCCATTCCCCCTCGTCCTGTCACTACATGCCCTAGTAAAAAGTCCTTCCCCAGCTCTCCTGTAGGTCCCCTTTAGGGACTGGAAGGCCGCAATAAGGTCTCCCTGGAGCCTTTGCTTCTCCAGGCTGAACAGCCCCAACTCTCTCAGCCTCTCCTCATAGGAGAGGAGCTCCAGCCCTCGGATCATCGAGGATAGTGATCTTTATACTGGCATTAGGCCGCTCCACAGATATCTATCTACCTGGTGTTTTTACTGCTCATTTAGAACAAAATTTGCATTAGATTAGGGGCAAGATTTAGCTTTTTTTGCAAGGTGAGATGAGACTGTTTTGTTTCGTTTAGCTTTTTTTCTGTGGTGTGAAGCATAGGCCAGCTTCTGGGGTCATTTGGGGATTTTTTGGGGAGGAACAATGCCTTAACTTCTGCTGCTCACTTTCTACAACACTGTGCATTTGGTTTATACTTTTTATTTCTCTTTTTATTTCTTAGTCTCTCTTTAGGAAGGGAACCCACAATGTGTACAATGGCCATTCTTTTCCTATTTGTTCTTCCAGTAGGCAGTAGTGCCACTGCCAATAGTAGCAGTGGGGATGCCTCGGTTTCCCTCTTTGCGTGCAAAGAATAAAACTGTCGTGCACCACATGGGTCTTGTTAGGCTTAGTTAATGTTTGTGCAGCCCTTGAGCTTTTCAGACGAAAAGCTGTATAGAAGCACATCAGTGATTAATATCAACAAGAACACCTTGCTCTAGGTCTGCGTTGGGTATTTTCTGGGACACTTCAACTGGAATCAAGTCATGTGGACTGGTGGAAGCAATTAGGCATAAATTTTCAAATGGTGATTCTTACAAAGGCAACTCTTTTCTTTGGCTTGTACCCAGCAATATGTTCATTGTCAGTTGTGCAGATTTGGCTTAAAAAACCCCAGTCTTAATAGTGAATTTTCAAAATGTCATTGGTTGCTTTCCCCACTACCTTAGCAGGTGTACCGCTTTTCTCCTCTGTATCCTCAGAAGCCTCAACAATCTGCATCAGACACAGTCCGAGTGCTGTGTGGTCTTTGCAGGGTAGTTGGAAACCTGGCCACCAGTCGTTCAAACCAGGGATAGACTGAGGAGTACTGTCACTCCATCTCAGCATCCAGGTTTGATGTCTTTTCCCATGTAAACCTGGGTATAGCATTCCTGGAGGGAGGGAATTGCATCCTGATATGGAGTCAGGTCAAAGCTGGAATGCATGCTTACATTTGGGAGAGGGGGTGGCTTCTCAAGTTTTCAAGTATTGTTCCAGGCTACAGGGTCTTCTTTTCTGTTTTATTTTTGCAGTAGTCCTTTATTTTTGTATGAGAGCTCTCCTACTGATTTTTGCCTGTTTTGTTTGTTTTGGCCTTATCCTGTGGCTCCATAACTTTTTCAGCTATATGGTCTTTCCTAATCTCTGCTTAAAAGTCAGCTGAATCCTTGCATGGTCAGCTAAAAAAAAAAGGTTCTTGTGAATTTCATTCCCAGGCATCTTCCCTAGCTGTTTAACTCTCTCTGTCCTCTCTACCTGCCCTAAAATATTATCCTTATACAAATGCTCCAGGCCCTGACTTTGATCGCAAACTTCTCCATCGGTTCTTCTGGCCCAGTTATCTCCTATGGACTAGTATAAAATGGGCAACTTGGCTGAGATGAAAAGAACAACATTTAGTTTACAATACATGTAAGTAATCCCAGTCCTGTTTCTGAGATCTGCTGCTGCGTCCTGTGCTTCCTCCCACCAGAGCAGGAGTCAGTCCTGCTAGCTGCAGTGACGTTTGGAGCAGCTCTTGGAAAACTTCCCAACGTTTCTGTAGCTCTTCCAGCCATGGATGATTGTACTCTGCCTTCGGAGTGGTCTCAGATGAATCTAGTTGTATTCAAGAAATAATGGCAAAACTCCCTGCATTTCTCTAGTTCCAGATGAATACTCAGAAATCCAGTGGTCCTTTGCGTATCTGTTTCCCAGTCCCACCAGGAATCAGAGTCTTACCTGTATGACTATGAGGCTACCGTGGATTTTTCACAGTGTTTTCCCCAAGAGCGTGGCCATTTCGTTGCCTGGAGGTGTTTCTGTTTGAACAGGAGACACCGAGATTGAACAACCTTCTGTTGTCCCTGCTTTGAGAGATGAAACAGCTTTGGGAGCATATGTCTGATCCCACATCCACTGAGACACTTGACGATTAGCCGTTTCGTAAGATCAACCCAGATTTATAAGTGCTACATAGAAAGAACTTGATAGAAGGCAATACACAGTATTTTTGATAAACAACTGTGATGATTTTAAGAATCCTTTGTTCTTATTAAATTCAATTTACTGAAAAATTACACTTTGAGAAGCCAGGGTGTTAGAAGTTAAGGATAGTACTCTATACCATTTGTCCTTTTCCTTCTCTATAATGGCACAAGTGTAAATCACAACCCTAACTTGATTAGCTTTTGTTTCACTGTGTTACGATTTTAACATTATTTAAACACAGTTCGTTATTTAACTGTGCAAGAGATCTTAATCTTTTACTTAAATGTAAATTGCAAAGTACAATCGCTAAACAAATTGATTGAATGCCATTGATTATTCATCAAATAATTGTGGCAAATCATGTAATCAATTATTCATCATCCTCAGAGAAGAATAGATGACATGAAGAATAAGCTGTAATTAAGATGAAACACTATTGGGTTCTGTACTGATAATTTCTTTTGAAATTACAATTCTTGCAATTAAATCAAATTGAAATTAAAATGTGAGTAGCCTGATTGAGGCACTGAGTAATGATTGTACAAAAGCGTAATCTGCTATAGCCTGTTCACGTATGGGGACACAGGCGACATTTACCACCTGAAAAATTTTCTGGTTTTCCCCATGCATTATTTCTGTCTAATGCAAGGATGCTGCTATGATTACAGATTTTAGTCTCCTCCATTATTATGTGACTGATGCACCAGTGTTACAAAAAGTAAACCACATTCTTAAAAACAATTTAAACATTTGATTCCTATACTGGATTTCTCTTTTTGTATTAAGTGCCAGCCAGAATCGAGATGTAAAATGAGCATGGATAAATTTACATTACTGTAAGAATTTGGTTTTGCAAATTTTATGGCATTTTGACTTTATAGTTTGATTTATTATTTCCGTGACCCGTCAAACATTTTAAATCAATGGAAAATCTCCTTTTGTCTTCAGTTATGTATGTAATATGGAAAAAGTATCTCCAGCAAACAATAAAAATGTCAGCATTAGTCTTCATCAAAACCATTGTTAATGAAATAATTTCTCAGTCAGTTGGGCTCAGGTAAAAGTGAAGTTTGATCTTCTCAGCAGTTCTCAACATGTGTGAATACTGTCTTGAAATATTCAGTGGTTTTTGACTATATCACGCTGAAAATGAAAGCAATGAAATGGTCTTCCACCTGAAGTAAACCGGAAGGTCACTAATGTGGCAAATTGTGTTTCTTTGTTTCTTTTTCAAATTCACAAAATATTTCAGAAGGATTGATAAAGTCAGGGGATTTTTTTAACACCAGGGATGAACTGTTCTGTAGAAGTAATCACTATTCAAGCTATATAACTGAGCGCAGCTATCAGTTGCAAATAATAACCTCACATGACATTGTTTTGATGCTGATAGGATGAGTGTGGTAATACACAGAGTGCAAATATTTAGGCAGATTTGAAATTCATGTGCTGGGAATACGCTTTCAGTTATGATTAGGGCTATGATTTAGATATGACTTGTCTCATAGTTTCTTAGGTCTTTTTGCCTCAACAACATGTATTGTAACAATTGGTTCAGAAGCCGTAAAGGCAATGTTTGCAGGTGATGTACACACAAATGGAGAAATGTATTCCATCAACGTTTGCCTAAATAGCCCTTGTTCTGAAAAAAAGAAAGATGGAATAGAATTCATTCAGATTTAAACAGCATTTTGGCAAGACCTCTAAAGTGAGACAAAAATGGCAATATCAATGTATTTCTTTTCTCTCTCCTCTCTGCTAGACAAAATGCATTTTATTGGGTCTTTATATGAGTCAATGATTCTCAACATTTGTTGAAAGTAATTTTTTAAAAAATTTAAAAGTAAAAATTATTCTGACTTAGATCATTCAAAGCATGCAATAAATGTGCTTTCTGTGTTTTAAATGCATATCATGTTTTCAGTATTTGCTGTTCATTATTCAAATTATTTGTGTTCCTTGTTCCTGTATATTAGGCTGCATGATGTTGTTTCCATTTTCTTATTGGGTGAGGGCACTATGCTGCTAGCACATGTATGGACAAATTTAATATTCTGCTTCCTTTAGCAGTTTGAAATTACTTTGAAATGCATTTTAAGAAAACATTTGAGTTGTAAAACTTGGTAACACGGGATTTCATGGAAACATAAAAGCCATGAGTAAATAAATCAAAGGATGTTTATTGGAGATGGTAAAGAGCCAGAAATCCAACAGAAGGAAAAGGGAATAACGAGTGGGCAAAATTTCTGAAAATCAGAAATGTTTACAGATTGGAATGCTTGTTCTTTTTTTCCCCCAGTATTTGCCAGATTCAGCTATCAAGCATCTTCACTGAGGATGCAACGCAAACAATTGATAAGCACTGTTCTATTTTTCAGGTTTCTTCTCTTCCATGGAGCATCACAACACCATTTGCTATAGCCCTGACCGCTCCCTTTAGCACTCTCTCTAGGTCTAGTTAGAGGGGAGTGTTGCCAAATTTTTGTACTCTTTCATTCTCCGTCCTGTGAGGTTCTTTGTGTATTAATTGCCTCTGTGAAGTGCCAGCAATTAAGTAAACCGAGGTACTGGATGTAAAAAGGCATCCTTGTTCCTTTGGAGGTGTCATTTTCTCAGGTGCTGCCTATCTATCTGTCAAGGTTGACATGTGAAAATATGTCAAGTCACCTGATTTGTCAGCTGAATACACCTTATATTTCTTTGCTTGCATTTCGTATAGTTGAACCTGATATAATGGAAACTCCAGAAAGTCAAAACACCGGAGTCAGCACAGCAGGATTTGGCAAACTCACACTGAATTATTTGGCCAGTTTAAGCTAATTGGGAAGAAAATTTCTCAGGACTGACCGTACTCGTCAGATTGTTTTGAGGTTCTCTATAATACAATATGATTTTATTCTGTACACTGTTTGATTGCATCAAAGGAAAGCACCTGAGCCAATGCACTTAAAATTGGGTCAAAAATTACAGAATCACAACCTTTTGTAAAATCTTTCAGCACATTTCCTTCGTACTTAGAAAACAGTATTTTCTTGTGCATGTGCTAGTTGGGATCCTTTTCGTTGCTCTCATTGTACTAATCTGAGAAATTTGCTCACCCACAAAGATATCTTACAAAGTCCCTATTCTTCCATCCAGTGGCAAAACTGTATCTTGAAAGGTAATTTCAAGTACCTTGAAAGGTACTTGTCAAATCTATGTCAAACCACAGCAATATCTCACTGAACTCTAGCTCATGATTTATCAAATGTAGCTAACACAGACACACACAAAATGAAAACAGATTTTTAACGGGCAAAAGAGAAGAAAAAAAGGCATTCACTAAGTGAATGCATTTTCTTTTCTAATCTATGTTGTTTTGAACTTACAACTTGATCAAAGACATTGCAGACATTACCAAGACAGTGAGGAGAGCACTCTCTTTAGAAAATTTGTATCTGCATCGGTACTTCCTAAAAGGCGTTTTTGTCTTGGAAAATCAAGGAGGTGCATGCCAGTTGGGAGAAGTTCAAGCCCAGATGCACGTAGCTGATGGTGGAGAGCGTGACTTCCATCTTTGGTATGCCAGTCTTGTCAGCAGAACACTAACCTGAGGCTTGGCTACCTTGCGTTTCTTCCATCCACAGCTTAAGGGCTAAAATTCATGTTCTTCCTACTTTGCGGAAGAATGACCTGAAAACCATGCTGGAGAGACAGGGCACAGAGTGCTGGGCAGGAGAGTAACCATTTGTCTGATCAGGGAAGGTGTAAGAAGGAACGGGATCGAGGAGGAGTGAGGAAATACAGGTATGGGAAACATGACTGGAGACCTGGGACTATCTGCCATCCCAGCACTGTCACTTATTTTACTAGTGACTGTTTAATCCCTGTGGTATAAGCACAGCCCCACTGTATCTTGTGTTCGCTCACCCTGGCATTGCGAGTGTCACTCTCCTTCCTGGGCGGTGATGCAGCTTTGACAGTGGCAGGGAAGAGTTTTGCGCTCCCTTATTCCCTTGTTGTTACTTTACGCAGGGAAATTACTTCATCTTAGGCCTGTCACTTAGCCAAATGTTTTAAACAAGAAGCTATTAAGTAAATAATGGATAATCACTGCAGAACATCTTTAAAATAATGAAGAGTGAGCCACTGAGAGCCAAAGGGATAACTTAAGTGTCTAAATCCAGATGAGGTTTCAGGTTGTTATTCATTAAAATGCTTAGGCATGTGTCTGGGAGCTGATTAGGATAGAGGTGGGATCTCATTTTTACCTCGATCTATGACATTGGCTATTAGGTCCCCTCCCCTGACATACCATCCCCTTACCACCTGCTTGCTCAGCACCTCTGCTGCTACATGTGTCACTGTCAGGAGGTGCCCGCTGGGACCAGGGCGCTTGTTTAACAGGTACCATTCCAGGAAGAAATCATCCAAAAGTTAGGGGACCGGTGCCGTGTCCAGAACTGGTTTTATCAATCTGACTCTCACGAGCAAAATTTATGAGCTCTCTGAAGTCCGATTTACTGATGACAGAAATGGAATGGAAGAAAAATCTGCTCCTTTTTTTTTTTTTTGTTTCACAAACAGAAGTGAAATATGAGGTGCAAGGTAATATGTAACTGAATATGTATGAAATGCATATGAAGTAGTGGGTATGTTTGGTGCATTAGTTTCGACCAGATAGTCCTGGAACACCGGTTTCTCTCTCCTTGATCCACAAAAAAAATCAAAGGGACAAACTCTGCCTTCAGACACTCGCCCCGTGACTCCTGTTGAGGACCATGAGAAATGGCTGTGTTACTCTGGAAGCAGAATTTTGCCTAGAAGCAGAATTTTGCCTAGAAACCGAATCTAATAGAAACTATGGTACTCTGTTCACTGTTAGAGATCTGCTGGCCTGGCTTTCTCTAACACCCACCCCATCCCAATTCACACAAAAAAAGTTGACCTTGTGTGACCTTGCGCACAGGTACTTTTGAGATGCTAATTTACTGGCAATGTGCAAAGTGACCCTTCTTCAATGCAGTGGGTTTTCAGAAGGTGTAGTGGAGGGTGAGAGGGTGGCAGTGTACTAGTAGACACATTCAAGGAGCGGGAGATTAGACAGCTGAAGTAGATCTTGAAACAATCATTAAAATCAATCCTGTTGTGGGATATTGTTGGAGGTGTTGCCCTTCACTCGATTCCTTTGACTGGTTCCCGGTTATACATCACTGTGGTGGAGTGCTCTGCTCTCCATGACTCTGCCCCTGCATCTCCAAGATGAATGTGAGTCTTCATGCTCCTCATGCAGGATCCTAGTTACAGAGAAGTCCTTTAAAAGGACATCCAGAGATGAAGAGATGTAAACAGCTTAATTGCAACTTCTTTGACAAGCACAGTAGTAACGAAGGATGTAAGGCTGCTAATCCAATCCGCAGGACTAAGTGATTGAAGAAAATATATAAAGAATAACCTCCGAGATAAAAAGAGTAACCAGAGCCTACTGAGTTCCTCACCATCATCCCCTCTTGTCCTATTCTGCTCCACTCAGCAGTAGCAAACTTCTTAACTATTACTCCTGTTTCATAGACAACCTGTTTCTCCATTTTCCCTCCCTGCCATTTTTCAGGCAGCTGTCTCTAGATTGTGAGGTTTGCTAATTCTCCTGAGTGTTTCATCCTGATTTCAAAGTAGGACTTCCCTATTCTTTGCTCTGAATCTTATGGGGACCTCCATTGCCTGGATGTTCTTCATAATTTCCCAGATACTAAAGTATAGGTAGTATATCAGTATAGGACCGACCATTGCTATTTGGAATACAGCAAAGCTCTTTCCCAGTTACTTCCTCTTCAGCCTGAGTCAATAGGTTGGAACTAGTTTTAAAAATATTGTTGTGTGGAAGTATTCATTGTGCTTCATAACACTGACTAGGTAGAATTTACTCTCACATACAGGTGACCATTCTTCCTCTTTCTTATCTACGCAACACTGTAATATCAGAAAGCCCGTAGGTTAGCACAAAATAGATGTAGAGGAGCTGGGTGTGTTGGAAAATGTGAAAAATCTTTGTCCCATTTTAAGCTCAAACCCAAAGCACACATTCACTTCACAACTGAATTTCAATGAGGTATATGATATTTCATATGAACCTCTGGGTTTGTCTTAACTCATAACACCCATGTCATACTGTAGAGTTCTCTTTCAAGGAACCTGATCCACACTCTCTGCCTAAATGCAGGGGTGAAAAATGCATTGTTTTCATTTAGATTTCCTCCTTTTCTCACTGGTGCTGGGGTAACTCCAGTAGCTGGTTATAACTGAAGAGTATAACTGCAATTTATACTAAGAACTTCAATAATCTATCTCAGAAACCGAGGCTTCAAGCCAACTTCAAGCCAACCAAGGCTTCAAGCCAACCAAACTTCAAACTTGCCTCTCCTATGAATGGCTGATTATCTGATTTTACCACTTGAGTATTGAAGGGTGAGTGTAACTGATAGCTGCATGTTTAAGTATGACTTGGTCACTAAAAGTAATGAGAAACAGTGATACACTGGATATTTTGTGAAGGTGAGAACCAGGGAATCTCTAGTGGAAAAGATAAAAGAAGTCACGGGAAAGTGGCTCTAGACAGAACAGGTCTCCTGCTCGGGGGATTGGATATCAGCAGCCTGACTGGGGGTGCCCAGACGGGTGGGAAGAAATAGTGTTGACTCATTTTAAGACTTTTTGGTGGTAACGGTGTGTCCAACAGACACTGAGGTCCCAGTGGGGTAAGAGGTCACAGCCCTTGTATGCTTTGTAGTCCCGGCTAGCTGCCTCTGACATGTCCCCTGCAGCCACAGGGAATCCAGTGGATTCCAGGACTCCTTCCCTCTTGTGGAAGCTGGTGGCATTTTCTGGAGAAAAGTGGAAGTGGGAGACACCGATATTAACCCCCCAGGAAAGAAGAAGAAGAGGGGATAAGGAAAGTACCCAGCTGTTCAGAAGGACTATGGGCCTTGCTGCCCCATCCCTGCTCTTCTCATCTTGCCATCTCAGAAGAAGGCATCTGCCGGAGCCTCCGTCCCTCTCCAGGACAAGGAGGAGGGGAGGGGGCTTGAACCGTCTCTGGACTGACCCCCTCAGACATGGAGCCTCCAATGCCGCAGAAGGAGCAAGGATGATGCTAGGTCAAAAACCAGCTGCGAGGCTGGGGGCTGAACTGATCTACAGCTGGAGAGCGTGTGCTTGCTTTTGGTCTCTGGGCTGAGCTGCTCGCAAAGTTAAGTTGTAGATGTGGGGATAAATGTCACTGAATTGATGTGAAACTGAATGAAACATAATGCCCAAACAAAGCCACTGTGAGCTGACCACAGGTGGGGCTCCCAAGTGGAGGTCTTGTAAAGAACTTTTAAAAGTATTTCTCAGTATTTTGCATCTGGCAGCACTGTAAATACCGTATGGGTACCTGGAAAGTGAAGATATGATCTAAAAATATGATCTAAACTTTCTAATGAAAAATGAAAGAGCCAGAAAAAAGCATCTAAGGATTTGGGAGCTCATCACATACTGGCCTGGGGTAGGAGTCATGACTTTTAAGTGCTTGAGGTTGACAAGAGTAGGCAAATATTGATTCAAAGATCCAGGGTGTAATGTGACAGGCAAACGCTCCTTTGAGATCAGTAATATATGTCCTGAGGAAAGGAGCACATGCTATAGCTTTTGGAGAATAAATGAGAACATCCACTAATTGTACTTTTCTTTGGGTTCCTGTAGGAATAGGGTTTTTTCTCCTTTTTTTTTCCCAGCTGGTTTCTATAGGCAGGCCAGGCACTTTAAATTCTCTGTACAATCATAATCCAGCAGTAGTTCTGTGAGATATCCCTGAACACACTTTTCCCCCTGCTATTTGAGTTAGACTGGAAACATTATTTTCTTGCATTGCAAAAAAAAAAAAAATTAAATCCTTGCATATAAGAAGTATCATACACATTCTTTGAAATCACAAGGTTTGGGAGAGGAAGCTTAGTTGGAAAACATTCAGCTAAGATGAGAAATAATGTCTACAATAAACTTTATACTCAATTTTTCTCAATTTCTCCCTCTTTTCCAACACACAGCTTTGATAAGAAAGGATAGGACATATAATTACCCATTTTCTCTCCCTCTTCTTACATTTATACTTATAAAAGCAGTACATTTTGGAAAGCCTGCAATGTGGGAAAATAATAAAACATTATGTCTGTTTAGCCAGAAAAAGACGATATTAAAAATCTCTGAATGCTCAGATGAATTCTCAGCCTGATCTAAAACAGAACAGAGGGAAAGAAAATCACCAGAGTTTCATAAATTCTAGGTACAGCTTTGACAGAAAATGTTGTATAGGGGCCAGATCATGTGCTTTGCATCACAGAGTCAGCAGTTTCTGGCCGTAGCACGGGCATATCTGCGCTTAGAGAGAAAGGGGTGTGCCTGGGTTACTCTTCTGGGGAGCTGATCTCTTGTGGCTTAAACAAACCTGGAAGAACAATTTCACAATTAAAAATTACACGGGTTAAAAAAAAAAAAAAAGAAAAGAAAGAAGTATTCCCCTTCTGGTTTTTGACCAGCTCTAGCTGTTACTAGCTGATGTCAGGCTAAGCCTGCTGGGTGTGTGGTCTGCAAACGCAGCCAAGGATTTGGCCTGGCGTGTCTGACTCTGGTCCGAGTTACACCGGCGTATGCAGCACAGGACCAAATCCGCTAGCAGAGCTGCGGGAAAGCCGGATCAGACTGCTCTGTGCCAAAGCTTTTAATAGCAGGAGGTTGGAGCAACGTGGAGAAATAGCTGCCTCTGACTGCTTGTCCCCACCTGGGACGTGACCAGGAGTAGATGGTAGCTCCCTGGATGGAGTTGCCCTGAGCACCCGCTCCTGCAGCGTGGGACACAGCTGTCTTTGTCGGTGGGTCACGGTGCTGCAGTTACAAGAGCATCCTCTGTTAAAAGGAGCAATTTCCTCTCTGTTTTGGCTCCTGGGGCTCCTAAGAGTTAATGTCCTGGAATTAGATCAGTTCAAAAAGAACGTGATTGATGAGGGACTTGCACCTTTATGACCCAAAACCAAGCCAGGATTTGGTCTGTGGTCAAATGTTACATTTATTATGGAAGATTTTTACTTCTCGGATTCGATCTACCTCTATGCTCCTCAGCTAACGCACTGCAGTTCTGAAGCATAGTAGTGTATGAGCAAGTTTATGGTCCCAAGCAACCTGAAAATAAGAGCTATATGTTGCAGTAAAATATCGGCATGAAATGTTCTTTTTTTAATACAGGTTCCAGGTCTTTTGTGTTTAAGTAAGATATATGATATTAGTAGATGCAAAGTATAAAATCTAACATATTCGTATTAGCTAGAAAGCATGCAAAAAAAGGCAGTACAGAATGTCCATTGAGTACAATGGAAAATCCTCACGATAAATCAATTCCCAGATTTCTTCCTTACTGCTGTTAAGAACAAGTGGTTTAAAAGACCAAACTCCCCAAAACGCAGTTGGGAAAAAGCCTATTAAACTAGGGTGGGGAGAGCTGAAATCAATCTCCTCAATTAATCCTCTGTTTGGACTCCTTTTAAAGCTTTAGCACATGTTATTTTTCTTTAAAGGGGGATTTAGTACTTGGGCAAATGTTCCCACATATCAGCAAATGTAAAGTCACTTCTTTACTTTTTCCATAGCCTTTCCTGATTAATGAGGAAAAATATTTTTATTTTGAATAAAGGTCTATTACTTCCTGATAATTTTCATGCTTGAACCCGATCTCTGGTAAACTAATATAAATCAGGAGCAACTTGGTTGAAACCGGTGAAGTAAAATTAGCATGGGAGCAGAGCTGTACCCATAACAGTCTTGCAATAGATCTCTCTCCTCTCTTAAATTTCTACAAAAGTATGCAAGCCAACAGCATGAATCAAGTATAATTAAGAGCAGAATTTAGCCCGAAAGGTTGCATGTAAGATGACACGCATTGCTGTGGCAGCAGACTGATGTCACACACAGAGAAGTTTTTACTTTCTTGCTGCACCGATGAGAAGATCCTTGAGTTGTGAAAAAGAAAGCAATTATTCAGGAGTAAACATTGAGATCAGTGGTGGAACAGTGTGGAGAAAACACAGTATGACTGAGCAAGTAAATTGCAGTTTATATTACTGGTGCTTTTTGAACCTTTGCTCCGATATGAAACTCTTTCTTCAAGAAAAGTAACATGAAAGACAAAGCTGCAGCAAAGAAAATACATTAACTTTTGCAACGGTTTAATGTGTTTTCTTGCTATTTAAATTTAATGTTTATCTAATAAATAGTATTTCGGTGTTAAACAGTAACTCTCTGTCCCATTTTGAAAGTCAGAGCGTCCTTCAGGAGTTGCTATGATGCCTTTGAAAGCAGTTTTTCTCTAATGAAAAGACATACTATGTCACTGGAACAGGGTCCCAAGGAAGGCTGCCCACCACTTTCTGCCTCTGGGTAATCTGGTCTCAAACACAACCCTGTGTCAATCTTTCTCGCTTGCTCGCTTTCTTCCTGTTCTTGAGTAAGCTAAGCAGTACCTTGGAAAGAAAGTTTATCAAGACAATGCCACAGTCCAAAGTCAAGCCATTAGTTACTGCATGAATAGTTTTGTTTTTTTTTTTTTTTAAAAACCCAACGTGTTTTTCTATTGCTTTTTCTGTGGGGAAAAAAATAGGAATGATTTTTCAGACTTTCAGGTCTTGCCTACTGAAGTATAGTGCAATATTCATTTCTTTACTTCATTAGGGCAACTTACTTGCTTAAAACTATGTGTGTGCTTAAGTGTGTTGTTGAATTAATGCCGTATATCAACCCCCCCCACCCTGCGGAAAACAACCCTAAAGTAAAACCGAAATGACTATTCTGCAACTGTGAAGTTTAAAAACAAGCTTCTCTTCTAATTCTTAAACAGAGGAAATTAAATTCATACTTTCCAGTACAGTTAATCCTGAGCTGTTTGACATATTTGAACATTAGCCATTTGCACTGGGGTATAAACTGAGTGTGGCTTTCAGAAATGCACTATTCCTGTAGACTGTTGATCCAAATTGACTGTCAAAAGTTATCTGAAGAATTTCAGCAGCTGACCTGTTTTATCATGGCCACCAGCTGCTAAAAGCTGTAGATGGTGATGAGAGCTTAGGTGAGAGAGAAGAATATGGAGAGAAGTTAAAGGACAGGAGAGCAGAGAAGCTCTGTAAGCTCTGCAGGTCTTTGGCCCTCGTTTCTTGCTCATTAAAGAGAAATTGTGGCTGAGTAATACCTGCTGATTTGGGCCCTTGGGGTGGAGCCATTCAGAGAGAAAAGGGAAATTACAATCTACGATATTTATTTCAAGCAAATAGAGTAAAGGGTTATACACTTCATGCCTTGTGCTAAACTGTTCATAATCCAGAAATGATAAGGATAAAGCCAATTAAGCTGTGGTGACAGATTGGTTTTTATCTCATGGGACTTTAGTATAGCTAACCATGTTTAAGGTAGCCATCAAAACCCCTACAGAGAGAAAGAAATGGTAGAGTAAGATTTACCTGTCCTTCATTAGCTGAGATGCCTATTTATTTCTGTTAACTGCAGAGGGAACATTGATAACTAACTCAGATACAGTCAGGTATGCTTGATTAGGTGAGCCCTGTTCCCTTTGTTTCTAACTGTGGATTAGGCAAAAGAGCAAATAAAGGAGTTAACTTTTCTAGATTCCTCAGCAGATTTTGATATGTGGTTCCCAAGTCTGTGTAGTTTGCAAGACTTGTATAAAAGGTCATCTGCACTGCTCACAACATGATTTTTATTTCTAGAAGAAGGTAATCACTTAGAGCAACAAAAGAGTACCAAAAAAATCCAACTGTTCCCTTCTTCCACTGCCTCACTCTTTTCCCAAGCTGCATTTTTTATTGTCTTGAACAGGACAAAAAAGAACGTAAGAATGAATTACAACAATGAACAAGCACTTTGCTGAACATGTTGGAGATGTGGCTGAATGTTAACATATATTTTATGTCACCACTGTTTCTCTTATTCCTTCTTGTCCACACCAAACAAGGAGAATGCAATCGGCTTGTCATGGCAATCCTGAAATAAGTCTCCTGATTTATATGATTGCAGCAGTGCTCTTTTGCATCATAAAACTCCTGTAGAAATGTGGACAAAATGGGTAAATACTTACTGGCAGCAGTGATGATGTACTCATATCTATTATATCAAACCAAAAAGTCCTAGAGATATTGACAGGCTGAGCTTTATTTTTATTCTCATGACATGCAGAGGAGGGGACAGAGCATGGGAATGGGATGCAGGAATTCCTGAGATCTGAACTCCATTTGGATGCTGAGTCTGTGGCCTCGGGCTAGTCTGGCCTTTCAGTACTTCAGCGACTGACACCCTATAAATACACAAATAATAGATAGGAACAACTTAGGTCTGGATTTCATCCTGGCCTCAGAAGGCAGGAGCCCAGGAGCTGCAGACAGTAGTCTCCTGACAATCCGCCTTACAGCCCATGAGCCACAATACCGAGTGTTGCAGTCACTTTCCATCTTATTCCTAAAATACTGATGAAGCAAGGCTTGGAAGTGGTACATCACCCCTCTGCCCACCTTTTTTCATCAATAAATTTGGGCTAATAGAAATATTTTTGGGTTTCCTGTGTTTATTTACAAGACTGTCAAAATTTAAATCAGTGACAGAATAAGCAACAAGCCACTATCTTTTCAAAAGTTCTCTGAACTCAGAAGTGCCAGTGGCCGACAAAACACCCCATGCCAGATCACGAACATCCTCCATTGGTGAACAGATGCTCACACAAGGTTTTACACTGAAGTCAGCAGAGATTCACACAACATTTGGCTATTGTGAGTAAGGGTGCCACAGTCTAGTCCTGTATTACTACTGATCTTAGAGCAACATTAGTGATGAAAGATATCTAATCAGCACCAAAGAACTGTGACATTTAAAAAAAACAAAATAACTATTTAATGACAGCAAAAATTGTGACAAAACCAAAGCAGTGATGTAGGAAAAAAGTGATTACTTAAGACATCTAACAAACCACTGCAAGAGGTTTTGCTATAATTATACAGCAGGTTTAATAATACATAAACTCTGAGGTTCTATTGGAATTAATTGATGTAAAGCGTCGATGTGGATTTCTCCCTCCCTCTCTTTCTGGTATTTGTAATTCAGAAGAATGAAAGGAGCCTGATTACTAATTGGAAGAGTTCAATAGGTTACATTTTCTGAGTGAGCTGTGCTTCCACAAACTCTTTGTGGCCAGATCCTCTCATCCCAGCTCAGACAAAATTCCCAACAAAACTCAGCATTAATGTGCTTCAGGATTAGGTCTTGTCTTTGTTACCTGCTTCTGCCTTTGGGGGTCACTTAAGGTTGCCTGTAACCCCAAGTCAATGAATTACTTTTAAATAAGAAGTGTGTTTCTTTGAAGCTGCGATACGAAAAGGGATATATAGTGGATTACGATACACTACGCATAGCATAAAATCACCCAGCACGTACTAAAAGAGCTGACTATAAGCTGCAAAGCTGAGCTCGAGACCCAAAGTTCACCCAATCTGGTTAATGTCAGTGCTGAGAGGACTGATCCAGTGTTGTGTCGGCTGTGGGGCATTGCGCAGGAGGCTCAGCCCGGGGAAAAATCAGGAACAGCTAAGTTCATCTCCTCGTGCCATGAGCACATCCCCTCATACGTGAGGGAGGCCTATGGGATGGCACCTCTGAATTCTCTTGTGTGGGTCTCCGGGGAGCACAGGGCAGTGGCACACAGCTGCCCCAGGCACGGGGCTGCACGCTCTGGCTGGATCTCTCCCTGTCCCGCGGGAGCTGATGTCTTCTTATCAAGCACACTGCACACGTACTGATTGATCCCCACACTCCCTTACTCCACAGGAAAAAAAAACCCAAGCAACAAATGATAAAACTGTTGTCTCCAAACTCCTCTCAAGTGTACGTCGGGGTCTATTTTGTGATATACATTAGACAGCAAGCCCTGCTGGTGCTTGCAGATCCACGTCCATTGTGCTTATTGCTAGCAGAAATCTGCCCTTAAGCTGAGCGTTGCGTTAGAAAGTCACTGTTACTCCTTTATCTCATATAGCAACATAAAACAATCACATTGTGGACTTAGGTCCACTCCAGGTTGCTCTTAAGGACCACTTCTAGTCAAACAGATCTCTGGGGCTTATAGATGTAAGTAGTTTTCTTTGGTAAGAAGCAGAGGCCAGAGGCCGAGGAGCTCTGATCCCTTGGGAAGGGAAGGCAGGACATTTGTTTGCCGAAAGGAGAGCTGCTGGTTCACTGTGTTTGATTTGCTGTCTCCTGCTGAGGCAAAAAATGTTCAGAACTGCTGGCATCATTATGTGCTGCTGCTTGAACCGGTAGCCATGCAATGCATCGGAAAAGGTTAACAAAGAAGAGCTTTGCTTCCAGCCAGGAACAAGGATAAACAGTGGGAAGAATTAAAAGCTTCTAACCTGCTCTCAAGTTTTGCAGACACCAGTGAGGTAAAATACAGGGGCAAAATAAATGACAGCTGCTAGCTCTGGGTGTGAGCAGGAGCTGAGTCCCAGCACAGACAATCGTGTCGCTCTGCGGTGTGCAGTGGTAGTCCTACTTCACCCACATCTAGGCAGAAGGGCTTTCTGGTGCTCATGCATCCCTGACTCAAAGAGACACTTCTTCAGGCATCAGGGGAAGTTTATGAGTCTCTCTGCAGGACAGTGACTGTTATTGAGTGAATTCTGCCCTGCATAGTTCAGGAAACGTATGGATACTAATCACCTAAATATTGTCCAACATGTGCTGAAGTAGAGGTTGGAGTCTGTAAGATATGCTGCTCTAAACCCTCCAAATCCCACCAGCAATGTGTTTACTCTGCAGCTGTGGCTTCATGTAGTTCCGGGGGAAAAACGCTGGTCGTACAAATTGGCTTTATAGGAAAAGAAGGAAGGTCCATCACTGTTCCAAGTGTGCACACCTGAGTAATCCATATTGTTCATGATTCATCTTCAGGTGTGAATGCTGCCAGCTAGAGAGCACACTTTGGATTTATACACACTTTTCAAGGATGCGGTTCTACTGCATGTGGGAATGATAGGGGCTATTGTAAGAAAAAGCTTATGTCATACTTGCTGCGGTGCCTTGAAGTTCACCTGGAGTCTGCTGTGGTCTTTGTGTAATACCCCGAGCCATTGTAACAGAAAGAGAGTTGGCTGTATATTCACACTGCATGGCTGAGGCCCTTTTCTGAGTTCCCAAGGTTGCTAGAAGGAATAATACGTCAGATAACCGGCACATCACTCGCGTCTGGCATTGAGGTACTGTTTCCCCTTTGTGTTATGTGTAGAGGAACTGCTAAGCTTAGCATAAGGAGAGAAATGCAGTTATAGCACACATGACTAACATTAGAAAATTATTCTTGAGGCGTTTGCTCCCTGAAAATTAAAAAAACCCCAAACCTCAGGCCCTTGAGACAAACACTTTGATGTAGCTTGGAAAATAACAGAAAAGCTGCTCTGAGTGCTGGGCAACCCACCAAGAGTTCGTAAGTTAATAAGACACAAGAAAGCATTACTGTAAGCAGCATTTCAGTTTTGGGCCTTAAATTAAGCATACATTTTCCATAACGAAGAGAACTGCATGCCTGGGATTTAAAGAAAATGCGAAGAAGGTTATGGGAATAGGGCATAGTAGGAAAAACTTCCCTACTATGCCTTGTGCTTCTCTGCGTGCTAACAACACCAAAAACATCAACAATAAATCCCAAGATGCTGAATTTGTACTTTAGACACTATGGAAGGCATTTGGTCTGAGGTTGTGACTTACGGTTATTCTAGTGAATAAAGTGAACTGTGGTCTCTGAGGGCATTCAGGAGTGGCACTCTGAGGGTAAACAACATGGCACAGCTCAAGCCACAGTGTTTTTCCCCTCAAAACAAGGTGGTTCTCCCCATTTTGCCTATGAGGAACAATCCATCACAGGGACTCTTACCCAGGTGAGAAGAGTGTGAGCTGTGGTGGGCAGCAACCACAGATAAGAATCTATTAGCTCCATGGAAATCTCACCAACGTTTTTGAAGGTCTGTTGAGTGCACTTCAATATGCCCCTGGTGATTTAATTTCTGGCTCAGCCAGTCAAACTTGTCCTATATTTTTAACTATTTTAACAAAACAACCATGTTTGGGATGAAATATTTTTCACTGAATTGGCACTGAATAAGTAAATATTTCAGAACAATAACTTTTGAGCATTCATCTCAATGAGTCAGTAGATAATCATATCAAGTTTGGAGATAAAAGGAATAGTACCAGTGCAAACTAGGGATGTATGTCTGAGCAGTGTGGGCACAAGGTAACATTGGGATTGAAAGTGGGTTTAGGTGCAGCCTCAAAACAGCATAATGTATTCTAGAGATCCAGTTGCTCTTCTTGCAAAATCAAGATTTTTGAGCAAATTGGTCTGCCTGAAAAAATGCTTGTGAATACATATGTTGCTGTGTGCTGTTTAAATTTTGTGTCTTACTCCTGAAAGATGGAAGTGAATGGTCCCTATTTGTGTAAATAATTTCTAGATCTACATAGTCAGTTTTGGGGTAAAACACTGCTACATTCTTGCAAGCTGTTTTATTACTTTTTAATTAATTTATCTTCTCAGCTACTTAATCAAATATTATTTCCAGCCATGAAACAGGATAGGGGCTAGTGGAGGTTCACATTTATTTGACAGATCTAGCTTTTGTGGCTTTCTAGATGACAAATTAGTCTGACTTTGGCAGTGCTCTGGCAACTGTAGTGATCCAAATATAGTTTCCTGAATTCACAGCACCTTAATGCTCTTCTTTGTTTGAATCTTTGAGGACATCTGTACATAATCTTTTTTACAGGTGTTCAGCTGTGGTCCCATCCGTAGAGAGACCAAAGGAGTATTTGTGTTGAGCTGGTGTACATCTTATCTATTCACAACATATTAGAGAATGCCTTTTAGAAGATCACCGACTGATACCTACACCTAATATTTGGACAAATGTAAATGAGCTTTCAAAGGTATAAGCAATGCTTTAAGATTCCAGCACTCAGGATGTTGTGCTGGCTTTTTGTATCACCAGGGACATCACTCACATGAAATTTAAAAGTTATTCATGTTATGCAGCCACTCAAAAGTAGTGGCGTGATAAACAAGGGCGTGATACGCAGTCACTTTTCTTTGATATTGGCCAATGTTTTGTCTTGCATCCCGACCTTCTGGCGCGTACAGCTATTCATAGACTATGGCAGAACTGCCTCCTTCATTAAATTAATCCTGATGTTTCTATCTGACAAAGCTGAAAACCTCTTCCAAATTATATTGCATCATGTATCTTTGAGTTTTTTTCTTCACTGTGTTTCAACATTATTTGTATAGTTCAGTACCTGAACTGTAGAAGCAAGTAGAAGCTTGGTCTCCACCTGTGTTTTAGTGTCTGCTGTCTGCAACCCCAAAATGTGAGTTATGCAAAGAGGGTTCTACAGGGATTTTGTGATGGAGGTTTATGATTCATTTTGTATTTTTTACACAAATAAGTCATCGTTAGCAAAGAGATTAAGGACAATTTTAATACTTATAAAACTAAGAACCCTACCTTTATTTATTGTTATGCTTGGTTTAAATTCTTTGGAGATGAAAAATGTCTGACTGACTTACTACATATACTATGAGCTTTTTTTAGGCAAAGGTTTTGTTATCAAACATTTTCCAGTATTTTATTCCAGTAAAGGATTTTTTTGTAAAGGAACCAAGATTTTACATTTCATGTGAAAATCTGTGTGGGTGAGCTCACTAGAAAAAAGAAATCCCCCTGGAAGTATGGATATACGAAATCTGTTGCTTAGATGGATGTATTTATGTTGCTTCAAGACTTTCTAGGAATGGAAATAAAATCTTTAAAAAATGGCGACTAAACCAAAAGCTACCAACATTTTGTCTGAAGCCTGCATTTCTGCTAATCAGGCAATAATAATAATAATAATAGTAATGCATTTAAAGTATGTTCTTCAATGGATTTACCTTTGGGACCAAAGAAATGTTTGGCCTGTGGTCTATTGTGTACCAAGGACAAACAGACTAAAATGGCTGCCTAAACAGGCTGATTAAGCCTGTTTCAGAATAAGAGTGCGAAATTATGACTCAGCTACTGCCTCCTTGAACAAAAGAGTAGAGAAAAAATACTTAAACCAATGTGCTCAGCTGTTGTTATGGCGACACCTTAAACTATCCAGTCATTCTGGTTTGGATCCAAAAGCAATTAAAGACGTAAGGAAGGTGTGCTCCCATTTTGGAGCACTTCAAATCAAACTTTCTGTGAGGTGTAGCTGAGAAATATTTTTACAACGAGGATGGGAATTCTCACAATAAAATAAAATACAAAATCTATACTGAAGTTGCTTATAAGCTAGGAAATGCCAAAATTAAGGTGCTTGTGCAGCCTTAGCTCACTTCCTCTGCTGTGCTCTTTGCATGTTTTTCTTTACATGACCACTCATCTCATTTAGCAGATATGCAGCAATCACCAAATGAGCAATTGAAGTGCTCCACGGAAAGATCGTTCTTCCAGAACAGTAATAATAGTGCAGGGTAGTGCCCAAGAGCGCCTAAACAGTATAGACAGAGTCAACTCCCTCACACTCTTTTGGGGCAATTTCTTTGTAACAGCTGCTGAGTGCATATAGGCACCAGTGGCATATCTGTGAACCTGAGACATATGCATGTGTGTGTACATGTGTATATATAAATATATATTTTTACTTATGATTTTTTCAGTGTAAAATGCCTGAAATGTGAAAGAAATGTTTCAGATTGGTGTTTTTACAAGATACTGAGGTTATCAGTTGTATCCCTATGTGTGAACATGTACTAGGTGGCTTGCTGGGAACCAAACCTCTCTCAGCAAGTAGAAGTTCCTGGAGTGAACTATCCCCAGAACTGCACCCGGCTTTTGCCTTAGGGAGCACCAGGGTTTTTTTTCCACTTGAAAAGTGAACCAACATATGAGCAGCGTGGATAATCATGGGTCTAAGTGATTTGAGGAATCCTCCGCAACCCCATGAGACCAATACATATTTCTCATTTCTGATAGTCTGAATGACTGCCCCATGTGAGTTTGGCATATCTCATTTGTCTAAAAAAATCTGTTTTCCTGGTGAAACCGACTTTAATACAACTAGATCCACCTCTATAAATGTGGTTGTCAAGAAAAATGGTAAAATAGCTGAGGAATATTCACACCAGAAACTGTAAGCTGCTCAAGAGCAGCCGGAATCCTTTTTAAGCTGCTCTGTCTTTGTGCAGTGCCGTGAACCTTGGGACCACATTCCTGGCTGATCCTGAAGTGCTACTTTATTAAGCATTGTCACTGTGAAATTGTCATAGCAAAAAGATGGTAGTGACTCCAGAGGAAGTGACAGTGGAGTGGCTGCCACGTTATTGGCGCTGTAACCCCTGCGTGGATGAGCAGGGGACTTAAACACTTTCATATGGCATCCTGATGGTGAAAGTATTTCCCTTCTGCAGCACGTACATGAGTTAAAACATTTTTAAATATAAAGTGGAATGCAAGAGGAATCCTTGCAGCTCCCAAGTACAGCACAGTCTACATGGGGAGAAAATGTATTAGGACTTGAGATCCTAGTGGAGCCAGTTCTGGTAATGCAAACCACGTACGGCTTTGGTTTTGCAATTCTGGGAGCAGGTATAGTTTAGATCCTAGAAAAGACTGGAAGTAATTTCTGTCTAAAACAGAATGTTGGGGGATAAAAAAGGATTGGTTGCGTGGTATGTCTGAAAGTTGGACAGCAATGGAAGAAAGAGGGAGACTGAAGAAGCAGACACTCTGAGCAGAACCTCTGCTCGACGTTCTTAATGTTCTCCTAAAGAAGCAGACCCATCCTTGGCTTTGATGGATCCAGGGAGGGCTCAAAATTTGCGTTGTGGTCTGATAACATCCTGGCTCAAACACATGTGATTTCCTCATTTACCTTAATCAATGCCTCTCTTTCAGGGTCGTATTAAAACACCTGAGAACGCGTGTGCATGGTTTGGCTGAGCAGGGGCCAGCAGTCTCTCCTCTACAGGGTAGGAGAGGAAGAAGAACAAAGGAAGAACCTGCCTGTTGCTGCCTGTTGCAGCTCTCTGAGACTGAAGGGAAGGGCCAGGACAGGGAAAGGGTCGCGGTCAGGCAAAGGACTCAGCCTAAGATCCAGCATCTGGCAGAAAGCCCGAGTTTCAGATTTGTGAGAAACTGTCTGGGGGAGAGAAACATCTTTACACTAGATGTGAAACAGGAGGGCCTGAGGGAGGGTTGGAGAGGAGCCCAAGAATGAGCACAGCCTGCTGCAGTCATCGGCTCCAGTCGGGGCCTCCCTTCTTCCACTCGCATGAAACTATTTCTATTGTCATTAAGCCTTAAAAAGCTGTTGTGTATCTGGATGCGCACGTGTGTGTGCGCATGTGTTTGCAAAAGTGACATGTTTAGCTTCAGATCTGACAATGTGCCTTTGGCAGATCCAATGTAAAAATTAACTTGCTCTGCGCCGATTTTTTTTTTTTTTTAAGAATAAAACAAAACCAGATTGAGCTTTTACACTTAAAGCCCTAAGAAAATCATAAAAGTGAATTATGGGGTGAGAATTACTCTTTAAAGGAAAGCTTTACACTGGAGTAAACTTGGAACATTTATACATAAAATATTACATATAACATTTATGTGTATGAAATCTGCTGAACTGGCCAATTTCTGACTATTATATAAACTTTATGCATTTGAGAAAGCAGGCTTTCTTTCACAAAAAAATAATTTGTTCTATCTTCTATCATAAAATAATAATCCCTCGGTATCAACACTTGATGCTATTGTCACAAGCTGTCTCCTCTGTGAGCTGTTTGGTTGAATAATTCGTCCTTTGTTCATTGAGTATGAAGTGCATTGGTCTAGCAAGCTGAAAGCACAATGCAAACGAGGAGACGAAGAAAGATAAGTCTGGGTAGGGAGCACACGCTCCAGACAAAGCACGCACACAATTTTGGGGTGCAGAACTCTTATCTAAACCACTCCAGGTTCAAGGTTAGCTTGGAGAGGGAGTCTGGGTCTGGGCAGCTGTACAGATAGCGAGTTCTGAAATTTAATCTTCTTGATGTAAGACAGAGCGCAGATTTTAGAGCCACTTTTTGAGATACCTCAAGGAAGGGACTGGGACAGTGTCCCCAGGGAAGGCAGCAAACAGCAGCACGGAGCCAGTGACCAGAGAAAACGCTGGGAAACCTCTACCAGGAGAGAGCCTCCGGGGCTGCTGCCCGTGCTCCTGCTCTTCCCTGCGCTTGCTGCATCGCTCCTCCGAGCACTGAGTGCACTGAGGCAGCAGCCTGGGGCTGACACCCCAAGGCATGGCCCAAGCCAGAGCTGTACTTCTCCAGCACCTCCTGGTCCACCAGACCAGTACCACCTCCTGGAGAAGTGGGACCTCCTTGGAGACAGTGCATTGACTTTCCAGAGTAACTGTACTCATACAAGCACTTGAGGCGCACTAAGCAAAGGGACCTAGAAAGATAAATGTCTTCCACTGTGTGCAGTGCTCTCCTTATGAGGAAGGAATATCAGAGAATGAAAGAAAATGCAACAGATATTAATGGTGTCACTTAATTCATCTCTGGATGTGCTCAGATACCATAATGATAAGGTCTTATAAGAGCTAGTGTGATGCAGAATAGTCTGCAAAAGCATTTATGTGGGATAAGTAGGCATTTCGTAGCCTGTCTGTCGAAACATTAGCTATTTTTGCAGATTGTCTAGTGTTGGGCTACTCCACAGCACTTCATGTGAGATGTCTTTCTGCAAATCCACTGTTTGAAAGCTATGACTTGTTCTTGCAGAAATTGTTACGAAATGGTACAAAAAGTAGATGAAAAACGGAGACTGTTCACAGAATTGTAAGCTGTAGAACTGTTATTTTTTTTCTTACTCAAAACTGGAACAGAAACTAAGCATTTCAGTGCCCTCAGAGAAATCTAGCATATATGATCTTCTCTAATTGCCTGCCAGGGAAAAGCTGTGATTATGAAGCAATCACTGATCTGATCCCATAGTAGCTTTTCCTAAGTCAAAATATTCTGTTTTCTTTTAACTTCTTGAGTGTTGCATTGTTTTAAAGAATTTCAAAATGTCCTTTTCACAATGAAACAAGCATCAACACTGGATTAGCAGAATCAAAGCTTATATCCTGGAATGATAGGAAGAAAATAGATGAAACATTTAATTGAATTGCAGATGTTATGTCTAGAAGAGCAAAATACTCTGAGAGTAATTGAGTAGGTTGCCATCTACACTAAGCAGAGATTTTGTAAAACAGAATACATATGGAGAATGCAAATGTGCAGAATGCAAACATCTGTGTTGAATGTTAGTTTCCAGTGGTATTAAGGAATACACATGTTTTTCTTAGATTTTAGAACTTAGTGGTATCAGTGGAAATAAAATAAAATGTCTGATTATATTGCTGAAGTCAGCAGAGGAAGAATGCAGAAGAATTTTATTCTTCTTCCTTAGAGACATCTATAATAAATCATTAGTGGTATATTAAAAAGTAGATTATAGCCATGGGACTAAGTGTTTTCCTATTCACCAAAGGAATAAAAAAAGAAGGATATTGAATTATGAACAATATCAGCTGCCTTTTGTGCTTATTTAGGCAAAATATGAAAACATCAAAACGATCTGTATGATGTTGTTCAGTCCCTTAAACGGCATAGCATTTTAAACAACATTTGCCAGATAGAAAAAGATAAGAGAACGTTTTAGGGAATATTTTTAGTACAGAAACCATAAATTATGTTTTCAAGTTTTCTAAAACAAGCAGTTATTCTGAACACTGAGAAGTGATGATTGTGTGGAGTTAGAAACACATTATCAAATTTTAGCTTCTCAGGTAAGAAGAAATATAGAATTGTCTTTTCTATCGTGGATGCTATATTAAACCATTAATCTTATCATTCATTTACATTTCAGCTTGCAGCACAGAAATCTGCATAAATAAGAAGATTTTAATTAAATCAAAGGACAAAGCATGACAATTTAATGACCTGATATGAAACCTCATATGTTTCCATTGTCCCCAGGAGCCTTCATGAGGAGAAAATGGTAAGAATCAGTTTTCCTGATCTATGTGGGGTTGGACAGCCTGTTCCCAAGAGAAATGACTAGGAATCAGGCTTTATTTCCTATTGATGCTCAAACCCCACCCAAATTGCATCAATTCTGGATCAAATAGACACTGCAATTATATTAATTAGGCAGACATCCCAAATTAATTACGAAAGTTATCTTCTTTGATTGACTGCAGTAGAGCCTTGTTAAGGCCCAGCCACATTTTCTGTTTATAGATTTTGAGATAAAATCAATGTGGCAAGTCTTGTTCTTTTCTGGTTTTGAAAACAAAACGAATGACTATTCGTCCTCTCTTTTCTGTTCACACGAAACTTGAGCATGTTGCTTTCATGGCTGCACTTCTGCTCTGCATCTCTGCGGTTTAATTCTAGTTTGGGCTGATAACACACCAATCTTCTTGACACACTAAGAAGGAAATGGCATTTGGATCACTGCTATAGCTTGGCAGGAGCTATTGATGTGATGCCTGCACTTCGTCAGATGGCTCGGGAAATTCCACAGCCGATACTCAAAGCTCTAGTTCAGGCAGGGATTTCCAACCCCTGATAACTGTGAAGTTCACAAGAAGTTAGCCACCCTACATTTTCCACATCTGGTGACTGTGCCAAGGCTTGCATGACATACGCTGGTGGCCAGAGCTTCACTTACCACCAGATATAATTATGACAGTCAGAGATGGTGATTTGGTGGAGGAGGTGACAACCTTCCTCTTATTGAAAAGGAGGTTGAGGCCCCTTGCTAAAGGTGGTGTAGTAGCTGAACCTGATGTAGAAAATATAACCCAAATACTAGAATATACGATTATGTAAGTATGGAAACAACTAATCAGGAAATATGAATATGATTCAGAAAACATTGCGTAAAATTAATTAGTTTGCTCTTCTCTTCAAAAAGACAAGTTCAGAAAACAGAGGTAATTAGGAGACACTTCAAGAATGCTTTATCTAGTTAAGAAAAAGGGGCAACAACTGGGGATCTTGAAAAGTTTCACTATATTTGAAATATACCTGGAACAACTGAGGACAATGATCAATTGTTCTCTAAAGTAAAGGTTGGCTTAAACTAATTAGCTGAGGTTTTATCAAGAGAATGTAGGTCAGGTAGGTAGAAGAAAAACATTTTCAATGATCAGCATATCCTGATTATATAGGAACAGCTATCTGGGGAAGTTTTAGACTGTCTTCTATTAGAAAACTTTATGAACATGTTACATAAAATTTTCTCAGATGTGTTCTATGTATATTAGTTCTTCAGCATGGGAGAAAGTTGGATTCAGAACTTGCTTTCCTATGACTTCAGGATTCTAAAAGAAACAGTCAATATTATCCAGAAGATTATATTGGATGGATGTAAACCCCCTTTCTACTATATAAATTTGTTTATATTTCATTAATTTATCCCATACATAAAGACAAGAGTTCAGATCCAATGCTGTTGATTTGAAGAACATTGCATTGCTCTATTATTTTTTATATATTTTTATCTATTGGTTTATTCAGACTCTTCCATGCATTACTCTATTATTTCATTGGTTTATTCAGACTCTCACAATGAATCATTTTCTTAGCTTAAATAAGTCAATCACATCTGGAGCTGGTCAGAATATTTTCAGTGAAATGAAATATGTCACTTCATCAAAGCCAAAATGTTGTATCAACATATCAGTTTTGACAAACATTTCTTGAGAAAGTTTTTGCCTGGGGTTCCCTTGTCACTTACGGCCAGAGGAGAAAGAACTTGAGCTGAAGAGATCAGGTTTTCTATCCAGAAACAGACATTTCATAACAATTTCCATTTGCAAAAATGTTTGAGGGGTTTATTTTCATTCCTCTGAATAGTGAAAACAAATTCTGAAACCTCGAAATTTACAGCAAAATGGAATCCTTGTCCTCTGACCAGCTTTAATCACATCTAAGCATATAAAATGCTGATTCAGTAGCTCATGTTTAGAGGATTTAGGTATACCAGAAGGCAGAAAATTGGGAAACCAGAAGAAATGTAGCCGTAGCTTGATATTTGGCTTCTTTTTCCTTGAAATAGTATTCATTTACCAACCAGCATGTAAACATGATTGAATTTGACTCTTGCCATGAAGATATCTCTACAAAACATGCATGATAGCACATTCTATATCTTTCACACCAAGGATTAGTGAAGTGCATAGCATGAAGTCCTTCCTAAATGATGTAGGATACAGATGGGGCCCCAGGTGATTAGAGGAACACCAGAAATATGTTTTCTTCAGCTCATTAAAAAATGTGGGCATTTCAGTTATTCAGTCGCGGTTAAAACATTTTGACTGCTCCAAGGAAAAAAGCCCAAACCCGCTTGTATCAGCTGGAACAGGAGGTCCCAGTGCACCGCAGAAGCTCATTAGCTGCTCAATTGTGTCCTGGAAAAAGTGTGCACTGTACCTGACTGTGCAGGAAAGAGGAAGGCACAACTGTGGCAGGCACTGCCCTTATATTCCCTGGCTGGCATTTTATAGCCATATTTCTGTAACCCGTTTGTAGCAATAAGAAAATGACCTTGCAGAATGTGGATTTTAAGTAGTTATTATTAAACAGGGCACCACCCGTGGCTGGAAGACATAGCGGTATTTTCACGATGGAGACAAAGCACTGTAACAAAAAGAGATGCTGAAGTTCTACTGTATGAAAGGAAGCTTGTAAAAAAAAGCGGATTAAAAAAGCATTGCTGAACACTTTCTGCACTGAATCTTGGGAAAGATCCTTTTCTTCAAACACAAAGGAGCCACATGTCAGTGGAGGAGGCTGAAGTCTGTCTCCCAGTTCTCGTAGGAAAGCAGTACTCATGTACATGTTTTCATAGCAGTATTCATGTACATATGTGTACAGCGGTGTACATATACTCCCCACATGTACAGACCAGTGTTAGCAGTGGTAGAAACACCCTCAGAGACAGCAATGCCGGGGCTGAGACCCACCTTGGTGAGGAGGAGCCTTACCAGAACAGCACGACCACTGCACCTGCCCCATCTTCTTCTCCACGGGTGGGTTGTATCAGAAACTGCTGAGGGGCAGCAGAACCAGCACGTGCAAAAAGGCTGTTAGGGAAAAAAATATTCAGGAGATATTGATTTCAGGAAAGGGAGTGCTAATGCTACACAAAGCCAGATGTGTGACCACATACACGCATGTGAGATTGTTGTTATTCTCAAACAGTGGAGTAATACTGCCTATCAGTAGGGCTCATATTGCAATGCAGGCAGTAATTTTTCTGTAGGGAATTGGTTTAATCAGTTTACAGAAATATTAAAGCATGAAGTGCAGTTTTTCAGTAACCGTCTTATCACAAAAAAATATTACCGGATGAATTCTCTGCAAAAAAGGAAAAAATCCACAGCTCTGATTTTTGTCCCCTTGCAGTTCACCTTTAACTCGGAAGGTCTGGAATATTTTTCTTAAGCTGTTTTTACAGCAGAAGTTCAGATTTTAAAGAGTCTGGAAGACTCCATGTTATCTGTAGAGCTAATGGCACTGTGCTGTGATAAGACTTGAAAGTGAAAGCTGAACAACAGAAAGGCGGCGAGATTAAGGATTTTATTTCAGTTGGTACATGGATTAGTTTCAATGGGTTTATGGCTGTTGTTTGCAATTACAGAGCCAACTGTACTGATGCCTGTGTCTCTGATTTAGTGGTACCTATTGCCAAACCACATCACTGAGAGCTCTGCTAAGGCTTCAGAAGCCTTAATAGAGAGTGTGCACACTGTTGGCAGCCTCAGCCTAGAAGCCAGAGATAAACTGAGAATAGAAACTGATGTACAGCTTCACCTTCTGGCTCTCCAGAAACTGACAACTTTATACTGTGTTTCTGGCCTATCTTCTTAATATGTGGAAATAAAATCACAGCTGTTATTTTGTCTGAGACTTGTAGATCTACCGCTGAGCAAGAGGATAATTCTTATTTCTTACACATGCCACTGTGTTCGCTCTGATTGCTTCTTTTTAAACTAAGCTGCTAAAAATAGATTTATTTTCTGATTCAGTTGCAACAGTGAACAATGTTCATGAAACACTCCGAAAGAGGAAAAAAAAGATTAAATCTTGATGCAGCTGGCAGGATATATGAGATAAAGTGTTTTTTAAAAGGAATAATTAGGGAAAAGATCCTATTTACTAGAATAATGAAATAAAAACCTTTAATACAGCTGATAGCCAACGACTCCGTGAAAAAGGAAACTTGGATTTTAAATATTAAGGATAACATCTATCTTTGCCTAGATCTGGACATTATTGGCGCTCTCCATAAATCATCCTCTTTTTAATTTAATATGAGCATCTGTAAGGTCCAGAGATAAATTAATTGCTGCCAGATTTAAATAATACGCTTGGTTTCAGGCATTTCCTGGGGATTAATGACAGGTTAGGGGGAGCCGAGGGCCTAAAGTTCAGCCAGAAACCATTAACCTCAGGTTATCATTAACCTCAGGAAACACCCTACGTCTCAGCCGTGTCTGCTCCTACAGAATGGAAATGAAAAGCATAATGCCATGTATTTCTTTTAGGGGTTGATGCCATTCCGGTTGGTATGTATGAAAAATTTTAACAGCCCATGTTCTACCCGGTTAGATGGCATGAATTAAAAGTGTCTATCCACTTGGCTTATCTTCCAAAAGGAAGAGTTTAATACAAATGGTATATTGTATAGATGCCTTTTCTTTGCAAGGCAAGTGATAAAGCTGTGGAAGCCTGTGGAACCCCAGGTGTGCGTTAGCATGGGGTGGGTTGACACTTCGAGGTCAACATTTGGCTTGCAAATGCACCTTGCTTGGGTGTGCGCAGCACATCTTCTGGTTCCTTCATTGCTGTCCTCAGCTGTTGCGCAGCGCTTTTTGGGTGCAGGGAACTGGTCCTCATATTTCTTAATTTAAGCAGTACAAAATTGTGTCTGGAGGAAAATTTCAGAGTTCCCAACTCAACTTATTAAGAGCCGAATTTTGACCTACTTTAAAATTGTGGAGAACTCTGGAGACATAGGATCTAGATACAGAAAATAAGAACAATATTTATAGGAAAGTTTTTATACATTTTTCAGCCTGAAGGTTTCCAAGCATTTTATGAGCATTTATTGTAACGCTCACAACATTCCTGTGAGATATGTGTTAGCCCTGCTCTGTGATAGTAATGACATCAGAGATGACACCAGAGGAAATCTGTGGAGGGGGAAAGACGATGGCACCGCGTAGTGCCAGGGCTCTGAGAATTCCCACTTCTCCCTCATCTCTGCTATGAGCATTATCTGGGCTCTCTCTGCATGGACAGGGGGAATCGGGAGCTGAAACTTGTTCTGTATATAAGAGCTTGGAAAAGTATCACTATGAGTTACCATTCTTATGAAAAAAAAGGGAGAAAATTAATTTAAACTAATTTCAGAGCACAGCCAGTGCGTGCCAGAGAGAGAGAACAAACTGCTGGTGAGCCTGTGCTGGTTTTCAAGCACTAGTCCAATGAGTACTCAGGCTACAGACAGGTTCTGATGGACTGTAGCAGCTATCCATGTGTGCAGTGGGGTTTGGATGTGCCTTTCTAACCACCAGATTCCCTTACTTAATGTTAATCATGTACAAATTGGTGTGTAGGTCGAGCTAGACATTTAGGCTTACTCTGTAGTTAACATAGACCATTCCATAGTTTTAAAATAAAATACTAAATAACATGCCTAAAATACTTCCTTCCTTTGGATTTGCCCTGCTTTTCCCACCAATTTTAGTGTGGGACTCTAAAAGACCTTTTTTTTTATCAGCTGGAGTTAGTTGGGGTAAATACAAGAGCAGGAGAAGGGCTGGATATTCCCAGTGAGGGGACAGCAAAATGTCCTCTGGCTATTAACTGTGTGAGGACTGTTGGCTCGGGGACTGGACAAATAATCTATATTTGCACACAAGCACATGTACGCTGGTTTGCCTCAGGCAGCAAAAAGGCCACAAACTCATGTTGGCTTCATGGAGGGGGATGATGGATGAGTGCAGAGAGATACATTGGGAACAACACTTGCAACACAGATTAATCTTACTGAAACTTGGTATGCTGACAGGGCTGCTCTTTGTTTTCTGGTCTGTTCAACTGGGTTTAGTTCAATGTTCATTTTTTGCGATAGTTCTTACAGGCACAAACCTATAGTATTGTATATAGCTAGACGGTTTTGTATCTGCTTTTCATTAAAATGCAACTTCTCTGAACATCACTGAAGTAGGTTTTAATATATAAATCTTATCTAGTTTATGTTTTTGTAGCCTGCATGTTGCTTTCTCTTTTTGCCCTTTCTCTTCAGATCTTATTATCAACGTATTTTAAATGCTTCTGCTGCCAGGCTTCTTTAATTCTACTAATAGAAAAGCCACACCTTTAAATCTGTGACAATGCCTCAAGTAACTTTTTCATGGATTTCAATTGTTAAAAAGAAAGGACACAGCTGTCCTTTAAAGTGCATTAGGTCAAAATTGTGGCCAAACTGCAGCAGCGTGACTGGGAAAGAAGAGTGCCCTGGAAGCTGGTAACAGAAGAATTTTCTAAAGAAAGAAGACTCCGAATATAGAGCACACAGCATCTTTCCAGAAGCTGGCAGAAAACAAAGGATTACAATTAACTAAATCTCTCTCCTGCTCTTCGTCCGCAGTTGGCTGCGACGATACAGCATTAGGCCAGCCGTACGATGCAACCTAATTCCACACAAAGTATAATAGCAGTGGGCTGTGGAGAGTTGGAGTCTGACTTTCATGTGGGCCGGTGGGATAAGGTATCTCTGGTTTACCAGAGCTTGTGATTCATAGGCCCTATACATTTGATTTTAGTAAATCTTGCTGCATCTGAGCTTTACTGTATTGAAAGACAAAAAATTCATGCTGCTTTCTGCTTGCACACAAGGAAGGAATGTGACATCTCCCAGTTTTATCAAATACCCTCTACTCTGCCTGGCCTCTAATGCTATTGGAATTGCTCACTTCTGCAGTTCATCCTGTTTTTCACAATAGTCATGCAGGTTTCACGGAGGCAGGCGTTACTAATTCAAGATGGATGTCTTCTCCTGCGGCTCCCAGAGTGAGTAATGCCATGCTGATCTCTGTGAAGGTGGTGAGGCTTCTCCCCAGGTTTTGGCGTTCAGACAAAATCACTGCTGCGTAAGCAAGATGGGGAGGCAGGGTGTGCAATGAGGCACAAGAGCCCCTGAGGGCAAGGATGGTTAAGTTTTTAATGCTCTTTGGTCACTTTTTTTTCCCCAGCCCTGCATTTGAAGGTAGAGCGACAGCTGTGCAGTGATACCATCCCTCAGGTGGGGTTGTCAACCCAGGCTGGTCCTACATTTCTCCCTCTTGATTCTTCCTCATACAGTGGAATGTGCTGCTCTGCTTGGCCTTCCAAAAACCCACGCTCTCATAGACCTTTGGGCCAGTAGAGAGTCACGCCTGTGTGACAGTGTGCTGTGGAAAGAGTTGGAGGTCCTGCATTTCTGGAGCTACTGGTTTTGAGCAAAAAGGGAGAGCAGAGCTCCATCTGAAGTAATACTTTCTATAGAAAATAGAAACTTGTTAATTGAAAAGAGGTGCTTCCAAATGAAGAGGCACAGACTCACAGAATCTCCAAGATTGGAAAAGATCTGTAAAACATCTAGTCCAATCATTAACCTAACACTGACAAGCCCACCACTAAACCATGTCCCTGAAATTCCTAGATCAGAAAGTGGTTGAAATAGTGTGGGTATGTTCTGGAGATGATGTTTCAGGACTAATTTTATAATTTCTTTCATCTGTTAATTCCTTTTGCCTAAAACGTGCAATTTATGTCTATTGTAGCCATACATGTATGTTACATCCATGCAATATGCATTCGTTCCGAAAGTCTCTCTCCAAAGCATTCTCAAATCCTACGATAGCATTGTCACACAGACATTATAATGCTAAATTAGTGTATTAGAGAATTTCAAAGGTACTGATTCTCAGAAAGGGAAGACACAGTCAGTCATTCCTACCCAGGTCAAACAAGTTATATAAACCACCAAACATAGTTTGCAAAATGAGCCAGATGTAAGAGTCTAATATTCCAGGTTCATACATCCTTATTTCAATTGTCTAGAACTAAAAGAAAAAGGATACTCTATATCATTAAAAATAAACAGAGGTTATAATTGCCTAAAAGATTATAGCATAAAATTTGCATGACTGATGTGCTGCAAAATACAAGAGGGATTTGCTATACAGAATTTAATGTTGCTTTGCTTGTAGATGCAGCTTGCATTCAGGCATATCAAGAAATAAGATCATTTAATGGTTTATTCATTCTATTTAACAGAATATATCCATGGCCCATCATCCACATATTCACCTGCTGTCAGCTGCTATTGAGCTCTGTAATGAACAGCTGTGGAAAGGGCAAAAAACGTACAACAACCTCTGGCTATTTGCATTTAAGATATTTAGTTCTGTGTGAGAAGAATGACATGTAATCAACTAGGCACACGAGTAAAAATAGCAGACTCCATTTCTGCCTACCACTTTTCTCTTCCCTTAGAAGTGTTTACAAAATTCATGAATTATTTGCATTTTGACTTTCAGAACAACATGCAATTTTTATGGGGCAAAGGGTTAGATTCTGTCAGTCTCGTTTCCGAGGGGTAACTGCAGAAGGAAAGCACGTCTTGGTGTGCACCACAGGAACAGAGCCTGATCTGCACTGTCAATAGATAAAGTCTCATTAACAGGTCAGTGATAGAGAGTGACTCCTGCACAGCAGGAGCAACACCTTCATAAAGAAGCAGATTTAAATTTTTCAGCATAGTAACCACTGGAGTTGTACGGCACTGGTAATGGTCTCTCTTGAAGGAGGTGGGACACCTATTAAAATCTGCAGGAGGTGTTGTGCAGTGACTCTCAGCGCATCTCTGCTTGAAATGGGATTGCAGCTCTCTTACCTCTGCAGTGCATTCAGGTTGTCGAAGCAGTCCTTGAAAATAATGGGCTCGGCCCCATGAAGGCCCTGAGTGACTTCTGAGAGTGCTCCCAGTTCCCCTGGATTTCACTGGGAGCCAAAACGGGCCCCTCCAGAAGGCAGGAAAACAGGAGACAGCGAGCGGCAGGATCCCGCCTGTGAGTCCTGCAGTTGGAAGCCGAACAATAAGTAGGTCTGTTCTCAGACAAAATTCTTGCAGAAGTTGCCAGGCATCCGTTGATTGGGAAAATAGGAGAGTTCATTTGATACCAATAGCGGTGTTATCTGCTATTATCTACTACGGGTTAGAAAATTTTATTTTAAAGGTTATTTACTAGAAACAACAGGGACATTTAACTCTCCAGTCATAGTCAGTAAAATCTGGCCAAAGGAAATACATCCAAGATTTTCCAAATAATAAACAAAGATTCTTTAGTTGTGTGCCTTTAAAGTTTCCTCTCAGCTTGAGGGTAGGATGTAATAGATGGAAATAATAAAAAAGATACTGAGAAAGTGGTGTTCTATAAGCCAATTTGCAGGAGACCATGTGACGTTGATGGTTGGAAAAATAATAAGATTACAGTGGAAGCTTGTAAATATTAGGTGTAGCTTCTAAAATCCCTTTTAACCAGGCAAAACGATGACTAAATCATTCCGAGAATCTGGAATAAAAATATCAGATATTATAAAGCATTTATGGCTTTACTAAGTAGGAGAAGAACCAGTCTGATCTTGAGAGTTAAAAGCACCATAAAAAAGATGGAATAGCCACCTTTCTGCAGTCACTTACACCAAGATGGCTTCGTTTTTAAAACCTGAAATTTTTTGACAAATTTGCAGTATACAGTGAAAATCAAGAACATTATCCATTTGGAAAACAGTTAAAATAATTCTCTGGTTAGTTGTAAAACCAGGTTACTGTGAGCATTTCAGTAAAGAGACTTCTGCAAGCCTGTGCAGAACTACATGGATTGAAAAGGCCGTTTTCAGAATGAATTGTCCCACTCTTACCAGTCCATGAACTGCAAATGGAAAAGCCAAAATACTTTTTAACATAGAATCAGAACAGTACTGTCTTTTTTTCCTCTGTGGTGTGGTGCTGAGTGGAACTGAGTCATACTGAGCATCACTCAGTACAAGTGGTGCCGAGAACACAGTGCCAAGAGGGAAGGGGACTGAAAGACAACATCTCACTGCCATGGGCGTCCTGCATTCGGGCCCTGCCTGCCATTCCCATGCTCTGCGGACGGTATATCCTGCTCACTTCTGAAACACGGTGCCAACCTGCAGTCTGTCTTCTGCCCGGTGACCTCCTGAGCCAGACACAGCAGTCACCAAGTCATGGGCAGAACTCGTGTCCTCTGCCTCGTTGCCCTATGCCCAAAGGACATGGTGCCAAACTAAAGTCTTAGCATCTGGTCGTCCTTCTCCTGGCACGTGAGCTGACAGATCAGACATGTCCTGCACCATGTAAGAGAGCAAGGCACTGCCTGGTATGTTAGAAAAACGGACCTACAGAAGGTTGAGCAACATGGGGAGATAATCAGGAGGAAGAATTGAGGAATAATTCTGCAATTTACAGAGCCTGATAATCGCTCAGCTCATCTGGATAAGAGAAGAAAAGCACGGGCTAGACATTAACTATCTTATGTGCTGGAAATAACCACAATGAAATCAAAAGATCTTTTTTAGTGTGAGTAAGGTAACATGAGAGGATCTGGATATAGAAGTGACTTACTCAGAAGCCCCATCAGACCAAACAGTTTAAACTTCAGATATACCATGAGATTAGTTTCAAAATATTTCTGGCTGCAAAGATGGAAAAGTGGAAGAGAAATGGCAAAAAGCTTCTATAAACAGTTTGATATCCAAGTTAACAAAAAGTGCCTGCTAGCTTTATTCCCAAACACAACTGAAATCCAGATCAGAGCTGGGATTTAGGGAGTTTTGCACTGCTCTTCTGTCCCCAGCACAGCCCTCAGGACCCAGGCCTATAGTCACTGTCCTGGGCTCAGAGGCAGAAGGAGGTAGAGTTTGAATAGTGTTCAGTGACTTGAGAAACTTTTTCCTTTTGCAAACTAAACCAGAAACAACCTGGCCTCAGATTTGTCTCTCAGGCTGCGAAACCCACAAAAGCAAAGAAAGCAACTCACATGGAAACTGGGACCATATTCCAGCCCCAATAGCTCCTTTGGATGCTTTTCCTTTTATGAGCACAAAGGTCAGGAAATCAGCCTGGATTCCAGCTGCTGCTCAAAATGTCCATGCTCCCGTGGCTTCAGCTCAGACAATTAACGCTGCTTAAGCGTTCTGAGCATGGAATTGGTTTCTTGTCTGGGTTAGAAATCAGACATGAGCTGTATGCCTCAGCTCCATCAAAGCCATTCTTGTCTCCGTTGCCCTTATGTGCAGTGCCTATAGAATTATCAATCAACTACTAATGGAAAAATAATCATGCAGTCTGGCCTGCTCCGTGTACCGGACTCTCCTTGCATACCCCGTCACACCCGCCTTTTGTTTAAACATTTGTAGACTGAAACATCCTGTCGAGCCCCGTTCTATGGGAGAACATATTTGTGAGACAAAGCAATGCTGTGGTCTACCAGGAGGTCTATGACTCTCTCAGTGAATTATTCACTACTTTGCTGTGGTCTACATGCCAGGTCACCCGTGTTCACGACAGAGAATGAAGCATTATTCATTATCAAACCTTTGGATTTCTCTTCTAGGAGATTCTTCCCCTCCACCCCCACTGCCCTTTCAGGTTTTAACAAGACATTGCATTCTTTCAGACTTCCCCTGGGCAGCAGTTTTTTTGCACTTGCAGAGGTACGACAATAATAGGTGGAAAACCAGAGCAGTTGTAAATTGTAGCAGTTAATGTCAAATTGATGGGGCAGTGATCAAATGAAGTTCATAACCACAGAACGCAACCTGGGGGTGGAATGCTGTTTCAAAGATTGCTAATGACAGGGTTATAAAATCATAAAATAGAAGGCTTTTTCCACTGTGAAAGTTTGAAAGAATTTATTTGGCTGACCGAAGGTATTAGCAGTGTTAGGGTCAGACTTTTATAAGACACTTAGCGCAATTGCTAATCAATGAGGGGACTGACCGGTCCATTTTGAAAAGGCACTGAGGAAACAACACCTGCATTGTGTTTCTATTCTTGGACACCCCGAGTGCACCTTTAATGATCTTTAGGTCCTCTAGTACGGTGCTGTTTAATTAGAAACTGCTGATTCAAAACCAGAGCAACGCTTGACTAAAAAGAGCAGTTTTGGGGATTTCAGATCTGCCTTTTAATTACCAGCATTCAAGAAACCAAAGCAGTGGGCAATGTCACAATGTTACACAAGGGAAAACGTTTGTACCTCATCAAAGCTGGACAGTACACAGCTGTATCCCAGCTGGGCTCTCCAGCCGCAGTGCTAGAAATGTCTCAGAGGGGAAAAAAGAGGTTAGATCCATGAAAATATAGTAAGATAAATAGGCATGGAAAATATCGAAGACATCCCTCTGCCATTTACATATGGAAGTAAGGAATGAACAGCGCAAACGAGGCTTATGTTTTTATAAATGGATCCTTCTGTCTTTTCAGATTTATTTATTTATTTGTTTGTTTGTTTATTTTTGTGGCTTCTGCTTCAGTTATTGAGAATAATCTCTCATGTGATTTATCATGCTCTCCTTACTCATTTGTGCTTATCTCAGTCAAGAAAGAGCAAAGCCAGAAAAAATGCTGAGCTTGGAACTGACCTTTCCCCCCCCATCATGGCAGAACATGGAAAAGGGGAGAAATCCACTTGTAAAAGCTACAAGATGACCAGGTTCTGGTTAGAGAGGGGTTAACATCTTCAGATTGACACAAAGCCTCTAAGCTAGACAGACCTTGGCTTCCCTACCAACAAATGCCAGCCTCTGTCGTTCAGATACAGCACCTGAGTCCCTGTAAGTCCATGCTTCACAGAAACGTGGCCGGTCTCTTCGCACTGTCACTGCGTTTGGAAAAGCTGCAGGCTCAAAGCAATTTCTGGCGTCGTTCATTACGATCAGCTGTCCAAATTCTGACGTGATGACGGACTATGCCAAACAGTAATTTTTCTTTCACTTCTAGTCTTCTGGCTCCTGCCCTATTTCCTACTCAGAGGCTCTTCGCGGCGGGGCTTCTGAAGCTGGAAGACACCTAGAAGCTGATTAGGTGCTGTTTCACCTTGTAGCCCTCTGATCAATTCCTTCCCTGCTCCCAAAGGCTTGGGAGCATCACATTTCATCTTTCACAGTTTGGGGCCTTTTGAATTGGATGACAATCATCTCACGAAATACAGCCCTCAGAAACGTACCTTCTAGCATTGAGATTCAGGTCTTTAAAGGTTTTCAGGTCTTTAAAGCCATTTAGGCAACCTCAGATGCTGCACACATACCCTTGTGGGCTTTGCATTGCCTCAGCAGTACCCATGACAGCACATCAGCTCCACAAGGCTCTTTTGCAAATTCCACCAGATGCTTATTGTTTTGAGTTAGGTCTTCATATATAAGGGAAGAAAAACCACAACCCGACTTTTCTCCATTAGTATATAGTATTAGACATCTGGCTCCTGTGTTGAGAGCATAATACAGATGTTCTGCTGTGTAGGTCTACTTGACTGATACATTGCTAGTGTCCATTTATATTGCCTGTTAAGAAATAGATCATCGTGAGTCAGCAAATAACCCAGGGCCTGGTGACATCAGCTGGATGGGAGTAAACTATGTGCCATCACTTGGAACTATATAATCAGTGCCTAATTAGTTGTTTGTCAGCTGGTCAATCTGCTATCACTCAATTTTGTACTGCAGATGCCCTGTGGAAATGGTCTTGGGAAAACCAGTAGGTTGAGAGGCACAGAGATGTGCACCCTGGTTGTGATTTTTGGGAATAGAAGGCAGCTGATTCCTTCAGTGCAAAACCTGGAGAATATTCTTCTTCTGGTAAGTAATTTATACTTTGGGAAAGGATGCTTGAGATCTACAGCATCAGTGACAAGAGCAAGCTGCCTGTTGCCTCTTTCCATAACATCTGCTACTGCATCCATCAGCTGGGGTGATGTTTTCGCAAAAGTGACCTGTGCAATAAATTAAAATGTTGACGTAAGAGGTAGCATTGTACTTGTAATTAATATTCCATTGTTAATATTGCATTGAGATGAATGAGTGCAGGTCACATATCAAAGCTGTTGTTTTCACGGTGTTTGCAACATCAGAGAACTTATATTGGCTACCTGGCATTTTCCTTTACTGTTAATTATGCTAGTGATTTTAATATGCTCAAAATGAAAGCTTAGATTTCTGGAGCAGGAATATATGGCTGATTTAGAAAGAAGAACAATTATGTTGAAACATATGAAGTGATAGTGTGGCATTACAAGCGACCCTGCTAGAAATCCTAAGAAGCAAAGCAATTTCAAATGGAACATTTGAAATGGGTTTATTGCAAAGTAAGATATTGGATATAGTAGCTTCGATTTTTATGGGTTTGTTTTTCAAACAAGGTCTTCAAGTTACAGTGTCTGAAGCTGACCTGTTATTTCCTAAATGCTGGGCTTTGTGAGTAACCTGGTAAGAATTTTATCAAGTCATCTGTCTCATGCTTTGTGAACACAGAAATCTGGAGTCTTGCAATCTCTGAGTGAAAACCATTTCCTAGAGAACATCCTACTTATTCCTGGTTGCCCAGTGACAGAACCAGAGGCAGTGGGCACAAACTGAAACACAGGAGGTTTCCTCTGAACATCAGAAAACACTTTTTCACTGTAAGGGTGTCTGAGCACTGGCACGGGTTGCCCAAGGAGGTTGCAGAGTCTCCATCCTTGGAGATATTCAAAAGCCATCTGGACACGGTCCTGGGCAACTGGCTCTAGGTGGCCCTGCCTGAGCAGGAGGGGTTGGACCAAATGACCTCCAGAAGTTCCTTCCAGTCCCAACCATCCTATGATTGTGGGATTCTGCCTTTTCCTTCAGGTTGGTTTTCAAGACCCCTTACTACGACAATGTCCATGCCAAAGTGCTAACTGATGGAAGGTGCCCACTGATATTATTAGGATCTCTTGCTTCTCTTCTTAAAAGGGCATTTGCCCAAGTCACACTAAGCCAGGCTGTCCTGCCATTATGACCTTCCTTTTCCCTGCTTCTCCCTTTCACGCCTTCGTTGTTTGCTTGCACCAACTTGTCACATTTTATTCTGGGATCCTAAAACATTCTGGGAAGGACCCATTTCTCAGATCATGTTTGAACAGCAGGTAGAACTGGGCTCCCTTAGTCTGACAAGCTACTGCCAGAAGAGATGGTGCTGTTACTATGCCTGCTGGGCATATTCTTGAAACCAAACATCTTCTCTAATTAAACACAGATCTCCAACATTTTCTCTTTTCCTTTAAAAAAAAATGTAAAAATATTAAAAAATAATGAACCCGGTCTTTTTGTAAAGGCATGTGACTCAGCTGCACTAAGTTAGGGTCAGGTTTGTGCCTCCGTGCCTCTTAGCCGTGTTACATCAGGAATCACAGGCACAACCACTGTTTTTTCCAGGCTTAGAGGCTATAGAAGTAGTCATGGAGTTTAGCATAAGTCATGAAAGTAAAGCTTTGTTAAAAAATTCCCTCATGTTATTACTTGGCAGTTCATTAAGATATACTTTGTTTACCTGCTGCAGCCTGCACACCAGATTTAGCTCTCTGCAGGAATCTGAAGGCATTTAATGTGCAGAAGCTGTGAAATGCAATGGAAAACAAAACGCTTCTGCTCCATGCTTTTATGAAAAGCAAGGTACTCTAAACAGTGACTGAGTGCCTGCTCATCCCTTCCAGATTTTTTTCCCCATGGCAGATACAAGTGTGGAACAGAAAAGCAGAAAAACAGAACTGATGATCTTTACAGACAGGCTGAGAAAACACGATGCGTTTCCTATTCAGCTCTTTGGGCTTTCTGTGAGACACTCTAATCTCCTTTGGCTTGTTAACCACTGCTGAAGCGGGCCAGGATTCATTTGCATTCTTGTGCTGCTCAGTGACCCTCCAGTGATGTCAGGTAAGAACACTGATTTTTAATTAAAATCTCAATTTTCAAGTACATTTCACAGTTAATACATGGCGAGAAATTCTGACCAGCTACATTATTTTGCTAAGTAGTAGGGGTTCAGCTGTCTTCTTAATCACCTTTGAAGCAAAAAGCCACAGCTTCGCTCCTGAAAAAATGTGACTCCACAGAACAATGAATATGTGAATGGCTGATCTGCTGTACGCACCAGGAGTTCCCCATTTGGAGGAAACATCAAGTGTGTGAGAACAGGAAAACATCCTGTGTTTAAAGATTTTAAAAGCCCGTGATGGCAGGGTGATATAGTATGCAGCAAATTGCTATGTAGTATACAATAAATTGCTGCTTGAGGTGTTCCCATGTTATTCGTTTTACTCATTCTGGGTTTTTTTGGTCTTTATGAGCCCATCACAATAGGCACCCATAGGAAAGCATTATCCACCCTGCTATACTGAGGGGCAGAAGGTGTCAGGGCCCAGATCTCCAGCTGGGAAGAGACAGAGAAGCAGAAAAACCTCTCACAGAGCTACAATAATTTGCATCTGCACATCCAGAGAGTAAACAACTCACCTGAGGTTGCACAGAGATTCTGTGGCCCAGCTGGGAAACGAAATTCGCGTCTCTGAATTGCAGGCTCAGGTTCAGCCTCCTCACCTGCCCACAATGCCTATAAATACTACTAAATATTTATTTTGTCCATTAACAAGCCGTTGCATTCTCAGTGAGGACGGTTGGCTGCATACCTCAGCTCCAGCTGGCCCTTCAGGAGCAAGCACAAGGAACGAGGACGTTGGCTGCTCAACAACCATTCTTCCATATTTTTTGACTGTTGTGGTTGACTGCTCCCCCAGCCAAGGCTTTTCAACGTTTTCAATGAATCAAAAAAAAAAAAACCAACACAAAAAAAAAGCAGTTCTGGACTGCTTGCAACATTCAATTCACCTTGAATTGTTTGGTTTCTCTTTTGGACATCGTAAAAAACCCCAAAGGCCAGATTCACAAGAGGAATGAGGTAATCATGAGAAGCTGGTGTTAAAGCTGTTTCTCCCTCCCGTACCCTAGATCGCTGTGCTGGACATTCACATCATCCATGGGAAACTTTGGGTCTGATTCCCTCTTTGTTGAGTCCACAGCAGGA